>NC_090893.1:41743295-41770795 GCF_036669925.1 Montipora capricornis
GCTTCCTGTAGCAATTTGAAATCTTCTGGGGGTGCTCACAATTTGAGTTTTAACAGGTAAGTGCCTTCGCCCTGAGAAACGGTTATCCGGTGCTATAAACGTCATGCAGTACACAAATCTTTCTTACGTTGGTTTATTGACCTTTATCCCCTAGTTTGATAAAAACCATTTTTGCTGTGAGTAGCTAGCCTTTGTATACCGCTTCTAAAGCTATTTTAGCAGATTTGAGCTGTCAAAGCTGTGTCAGACACACGTCAAGTTACACCTGTCAAGCGAAATACGCCTGCGCGGTAGCCTACTGAAAAATGAGACTTACATTTCGACACGGGTTTCGTCAAGGCTTGGTCAGTACAATACAGAATCAGTAAATAAAATTGACAGAAGCATGCCGCAGGAGCCCAAAGTCAATTTTAGCTCAAACGGAGGCTGTTACAAAACTACCGCAAAAATCGCATTGAAAGTACACTCTTCATGCTCATCACCTTTTATCGTTTAGAAGTCCTACAGTTGAGCAGTTAGACCAATCGTCTGTGTTATCTTTAATGGCTTTATCCAACAATCAAGAATGCTGCCCAGTTTCTAGGGCTACGTGTGTCATCTTCCGCTTGAAGGATTTTCATGGCTTTCTGTAACGATACTGCAGCGTCGCGGCACTTCTTGTATTCGCGGTAGAAGCATGTCATGAGTTTAAAGGACGAGAGATCATCAATTTTCCAAAGAGTGACAATTACGCATGCAGCGCCAGCAGCCAAAAACGCCCGTGAGAGACCTGTTGAATAACCAAATTTAGAAAAATGAAACGCGACAACATTAGGTAAGAGAGCAAATATCTGTACCCCATGATAATTGTTTGAAATCTATTTTTAGATAGCGCCCGTGCTGCGAAAGTTATTAGCGACCTTCAGATTGGAGTACGAGAACGACTCCGACTACGAGTTTTCTGTACTGGGCATGCGCATTACATTTAAAGAACGAAAATTTTTCGAAATGTGCCTGCTTAGAACTGCTTAGAGCTCGTCCTCGTTGTCGTCCTCTTACTCCAATCTGAAGGTCGCTATTTTTAGTAGAGCTCCGCGCACCGAAGGCGCGCGCGCGGAGCACCATGGGTAAGAAAATGTGGTAACCCATCTGTGCGACCGTAGGTACGTCCACCCCTCCATGCATGCCAATGTAACCAGTATCACGTGACCACATCGCGGACCACATTGGACATCCATGTTATGGTCAATTTTAAGAATAAATAACCCGGAAGCTACGATTTTAGGCTTGGCTAAATCTGTATGTTATCTGTTGTTACCCTGACCAGGGGGTCCACTTTCTCACCGACTGACCAATAAGGTGTCGTCTTTGAAATAACCACGCACTTTTACAAAGAACTAATAATAGATTTCAAATAAGTTTCATCGGAATAGGGCCAATTGTAGGAGATTCGCTCTCTTACGTCATACTCTCTCGAAAGTGGTAGCTAATGCTTTGTATGGTTGGAAGCTAAGACTGGATCGTAGAATTTTGGAATATTTGTTTCACATCGGTTTATGATAAATTCATTCACCCGCTGACTTTTACATAAACTTGCTTACCAAACTTATCATCTACCTGAGAACAAGAAGGGTTCTACCAGTTTAAGGAGACTGTAAATCAAATCAAATCAAATCACACGAACTCAACGCAGATCAATTGTTAGAACTGAGAAACGTAACCCACATACGACTATGAGTCCTGGAATTGAATCTGAGCCACATTGGAGGAAAGCGAATGCTATCACCTGCGACGTATCCACCAAATTTGAAACCCGTCTTATAAACAACAGGTTTACTAAAGGCAGTTTGGCTTAAACCCAGTATAAGAGTGACACAATCTTGTTGGTTCCCGAGATAAGACACGGCACAAAACAGGGATCTGTTGTAGCTACGAGTAAAACGGAGGCCATACTGTGATTTAAAACTCGTGTAGAAACATTAAAAAACTTTGTTTGCAACACAGTCTGTCGGCCAGTAACAATCAACTCACCTAGTACACCATCCCCTGTAACTTTACCTAACGCTGTTTCGCAACAGCTGAGAACTACAAGTTCCGCGCTCAGTTCCATTTCCCTGACTTCCTCTGCCGTGAGAAGACCGTTGCAATCACGCCCAGACTTGGCAAGGACGACAAGCCCTTTCATACTGAAATCACCATGGGAATCTGAATCATCAATTACAGCGTGAGTAGCAAAGTGCAGAATGGTATGCTTTGGCATTGCCGCCATCACAGCTTTTTTAGTGGCCTGTGATCCTATAAACAACTCCGAATCTGTTGAGCCGATGATGTCTCTGATCACGTGTGCTTCATCTTAGGCAGAAGGAAGCTGTGGAAGGTCTTCACAAGGCATTTCTGGGTTTCCTACAGCAAGAACGTTCAAGTGGGATGTGCTGTGTTCGGGCGTCTTACGCGATGCGCAGGCAAGGTCAAGAAAATGGATCGAAGGGCTGGTGGAAACCGCAAAATCCTCCATAAGGTAGCGACGACCTGGGGCTTCTTGAAGAGCAGCGAAGGGAACTTTGAGAAGGAAATCTTGTGGAATAAAAGTAATTCGCTGACTTTCTCCCTTTTTGGGAAGAAATTCTGCGATAGGCTTTATTAGGATCTCGTGAACTTGGTTTAGCATAGGTCGCCATGGAGCCAATTCGGGATCGTCTTGAAGGTTTCTGGATAGAGCATTATTACCATGATTATTTATATTCCCTGAATGATTAGCATTTGGTGCTGAGTGATCTAATCTATCTTTGTCGTCTTCGATGTCATTCTCTTTAACCGGAGCTTCATTTGATGGCGAATGGTCTTTGATGGCATGACCAGGAAGAATGTCTTCACGTTCTGCATGACCTTTTAAATCTTCTTCCAGTTTCGCGACATTATCATTCTCGGTTGTAGTTGTGAAAGCCGTAACGTCTTTTTCTTCATTTGAAAGTAAAATAGAGTTATTCTTTTCGTCATTCTTTAACACGACAGGAATGGTATTTTTAGAAGAGCCAATGTTTGTTGGGAGAGATTCTTCTCCATCCACAAGTTTTTCGGAGGAAAAGCTACTTTGCATTGGATTAGGTGTGACATCAATGTTGACATTTTCCTCCAAATTTTCAATAGGGAGGGGGAAGTCTTCACTATTAAGGGGTGTTATAACCTCGATTTCTGCTGTGCTTTCTTCATTATTCTCCAAGCAAGGTTTGTTACTACCAACATTTGCGTCTTGGAGTTCGGCCAAAGGTCTGTTGCCTTCACAACTTTTAATAATGTTGCCGGAGAAACTGCTGACCTCCAGCCTTTCTTTTTGCGTTACATCTGTTGAAGGCAGTGATTCTTTAGCTCCAGAAGTGGGGCTAGAACTTTCTTCTTCGTCACTATGACTATTGACGTCAATATTCTGACGTGCGGTCGCATCTGTTTCTTTTTCCTTGGATTTGAGCGGAACATTACCTAGATAGTGTTCAATGAAGTTCTCCTTGTCATCTCCACTTTCCCAATCGGACGAAAACATGTCCTTGAGTCCCTTTAGCGTTTTAAAGACTTCGTCATTTGTATTAGAGAAGCTTGGCAATGGTGCCTTAAGCTTCCTTCCTTTCGGCTTACTGAAAAGGTTTTCGCCTCTGAGGATCTCGCTCACTCCACGGGACTGTGAAGGCAGGCCCATTGATCGACTGAGTTGAATCACAAGGTCATCGTTAAGCTCAACCTTCATGTGACTCTCACCCTGGAGGCGAGTCTTGCAGAAATGCAACTTTCCATTCAGTTGCAGCACCCAGGTATACACCCATGTCCATACAGCTCCAGTTTGATCAAATTCCTTCACCACAGAGTACAACACAAGGCTAGTGGACAGCTTCTGGCCAACTTGCAGGAGATTGTTAAACGACTCATCTATGAATTCTTCATCGAGGTACTTTGTACTCGTTTCTGAAGAAGTGGAACCATAAAATCGTCTCTGAACTATATCCGATAGTGATCTTCCACGACTTGCATCCGCCAAAACGAAAGCTTCTTTGTACTTTTTCTGGGCAATCAACAAAACTTGCAACAGGTTGTAGGCTTCCGACTGGTTTTTCTCAAAGTTCGATATCTTCGATTTATCTTCTTCTCCTATCTGGGCGCGCACCTGCTCCAAGGTTTGAAAAGCACCAAGTATTGAACTTTCCGCTTCTGGTAGATTCCCGCACAGGTAATAATCCATGGCCAGTTGATGTTGCATGATGGCTAGCCCGCCGATATCCATTCGCCTTTCGGCGTTGTCTCTGTACTTGACGTGGCAGTCAATGGCATCTTCGTATTGCTCTAAAGCTCTGTACACGGTGCCCAAATTACCCCATGCCATACCTTCGCCTGCAACGTTTCCAGCCTTTTGAGCTTGGGTAACAGCAATTTCAAACAATTTCTCAGCTTCCTCGTAATACCTGCGTGAGAACCAGGAATACCAATTAACCTACTTAAAATAAAAGATGCAGTTTCTTTCCTTGATCGTTGAGAACGGGGGGAACGAATCATGACGTCCATAAAAATGAAACACCACTTTTAAGAACATGTAAAGGTAAACCGGTTGAAAAAAATTCACAGACACACGCGATCAACGAGATCGATGGCCTGACTTTTAAAATACTACTGAAAAACAATAACAATGAATTCGTTATTGATACAAACTATTTCCCATATGACATGGCTATTGTGGCACCAAGATGGCCACTTGTTATAGCGAAGATATCTCTTTACAAACATTGCTTTTGTTATTCAAATGTGCCAACCACAGGAAAAAAAGATCCTTAATGACAATAGATGACGTCAACGATATCTTCCCTATACAAAAATATGGAAAGCAACAACTAATGAGTTCCTTTTCATGTTATTTTAAGAAACGAAGTCAAGTCACTTAGGAAAGTAAAGTGAACCCAGCCACTGTCATTTTGGCCGGGTACGATTGCATTTCACGACAAAAGCTTCAACGACCATCAACCAAAAAGATTTTTAGATCGTCACGGTTTTAGCTAACTTACCCCAACGTCGTGTAAAGCTTCCCAATTTTGTTAAATGATATCCCCATTCGCGCAAAATCACCAACTTGTTCTGCTAACGAGTATTCAATGAATTGATACACCAAGGAGTCGTCAAATTCCTCAGGATTGTAAAATTTCAAGAAGCCGATATTTCCACAGGCAATTGCCAAGCCGTGTGTGTCTCCTCTGTTCAGAGCGATAGTGTAATGAGAATTGTGTAATTTCTCTGCGTCTCTGTATCTGACAAAAACAAAAGTGTCTATTTTCACTATTTAATTTAGCTTCCTCTTGTAAAGCAGGGTTATTACTGCAGCTACTGTTTATTAATGTAGTCCCAAAGATGAGACCACAACACCGAGAACTCAGTGTTCTACTTTTTGAGAACAGCTTGCCTCGACTGAGGCCGACCAATTTCATCGTCAAGGACAATCTTATTAAAGACAACAAGAAAAATGGCTGACAGTTGGTTGATGATCGGACTACAGAAGGTCACGAGTTTGAATCACAACACTCGGGAGTCTTGACTCCAAGGAGCGATCAGAATGTAAATCCTCCTCACAATTTCAATGAAATGTCAGTACTACAGTACAGGTATTGAGAATGAAGAATATCATCATCTTAAGAGTTGCGATCTTGATATAACACCAAATTCTCATGACCACCCGACAAAGAAATCAATGGTACTTGTTAGGAGAATGAATGTTTCGATCGTGCGATTGAAAAGGTTAAAATAACTGAAGAGAAAGTGATGCCTTTGTCATTACATCTTCAAATGGTTAGACTTTCTACTCTTCGAATAATCTACCGTGGGCCCCGTCTCTAAACCCCTGATGTCAAAAACGTGAGACGTTAAAGTGTCTATCACTTCAACACCCTTTTCCATTTTAATTATTCTCCGAAATCAACCCAAATACATTATGTTGTTTTTAGAACCTTTTGATTGAAATTCACTCCTTTTTTTATCGTAATGGGCCCTTTGCAGGATAGTGCAAGGATGGCGCAGTGGTGAGAGCACTCGCCTCCCAACATCGCGGCTCGGGTTCGATTCTCAGACTCGGCGTTAAATGTGGGTTGAGTTTGTTGGTTTTCTACTCTGCATCGAGAGGTTTTGTCCGGGTACTCCGGTTTCCCCTCTCTTCAAAAACCAACATTTGACTTGATTTGTGTTAGTTGTTAATTTTAGTCTACAGTGTCCCAAATAAGTGCTCCAGCGCTGGAACGATTACACACTTAAATAAAGTTCTCTTCCTCTCCTTTTTTCAAGTCCAAAACTTCCAGAACCAAAGTCCCAACACGAATGAGTCATCCAGTCAGTGCTCTTTTAAGGAATAATATGCATGTCATACAGTACTTACCAACATAATATGTGTAGTACATAAAAGACGTATTAAATATATTAGTTTTAGCAACATAACCAAGAAAGAAAGAGAAAAATTATCCTGACACTTATCTAGACAATTTAAGCAATTAATTATTGGAGGTTAATGTGAAGTGAAATTGAGCAATTGTCTCTAATAGATACCGGAGTAGTTCAGGTGGCTCCAACAGGTTTCGAACCCGTGACCTCTGGGATACCGGTGTAATGCTCTACAAACTGAGCTGTGAAGCCATTCAGTTGGAAGCAGGTCAATTTGTGAGGCTCATGGGTTCGAACCCCGCTGGAGCCACATGAATTACTCATGAGAGACAATAGCCCTTATCGGAGTTATCAGCGGTTTTGCCAAAAGAACGAGGCTAAGGGGTTAGTTTGTATTATATTGACCCTTAAGCCTCTTTTGCATGTAGTTTTAAACAAAGGAAAATGTGCCTGCAGGCGCAACTCCAATAAGGACCATTGCTTGAATTGTCTAGATAAGTGCGAGGATCCGTCAAAAGCCCGAGCTTCAAATATCTACATTTCTTTCATAACCGAAAAAGTTGTATGACTTTCACCTTACTAGTAATTACGTTACGAATAATATTTTGAGCACGAGTAATGAATTTACATTTAGATTTTGAGGACTTGGTCTAATATTCAGGTTCAGAGGTAGTTTATTGGAACCTTAAGTTGGTTTGGGGAGAAGACTTGAAGACTGGGAGAAGCTGTTTGATTCTGAATTAACTGAAGCATACCTCCCCTCGGATCTAAATACGTTTCCCAGATCTCCACAGCAACTCGACACAAGCCCAGCATCCTTCAGTTCCTTAGCAAGTTCCAGTGCTTCCCGGAGGTATTCTTTGGCTCTTCCCCAGTCTGCTGCTGACCTACAAGCGTTTCCGTAACTCTGGAGGTAAATGGCCTGAGTGTACCTACTCAAGCTGGATTTAGAAGCCATAAGCGGTTCAAAGTAGGATTCGATTGCTTCTTTCAGTTCTCCCCGATCTAACAAGCAGATTGCCAGATGAACTTTTGCCAGAGCCTCTTGGTCAAAGTCATTTATCGATGCAGCGACTTCACTGGCTTTCCTATACAACTCTTCAGCTGTTTGTATTTCCTTCCGAAGACGGCGTATCGTCGCCATGTTCATGCTAGCGTTAAATAATTGCCGCCCTTCGACAATTGGATCTGGAGATATAAACACAGCAAACAACGACAAAATGTCAATTAACGTGTCATCGGACAGAAAAATTCATCATTTCATTTCACGAAATATCATTTGGAATACGCCACCACTGGAGATTTTGGTCCTAGCTGTAGGCAAGACGTTTGCCACATGAATCTAGTTTATTGGATCTCTCAGATAGTATGCGAGTTGTGATTGGCTAAATTAGCAGACTGAGTCCGTATTCTACAGTACGGTCCGCTAAATTTGAAATTTTTATTAAATACTCTCTCGCAAGTTTTTTCTGCCGTTTATGTTACATAAACTTGTAAAACCGTTTGAATCTTACAAGCAACCATTTCAAAAAGCCATGAAGATATTTATTGGTTTTTCAGATTTTGACACGGCAATCTCTGTGGGGGTTGAACCTTCCGCTTGACTTCAACTACAATCTCGGACAAAACCTGTTGAGACAAAGTGACGTTTTTGGTACTCCAACAACTTATCAAACGTTCCTCTTAAAAGCCGCCCTTTCCCCTCCCCCCAAACTCAATGTTGCGTTATCTTGGTCGGAAATATAATGAAGAACATAGGACAATACTCCACAACATTGACTGAGGGGGGAGGGGAGTGGGAAGGGGAGAGTAAGTAGGGGTGTGTAAAAATGGAGGTGAATTTGTGTCACTGTCTCAACAGTTTTGTCCGAGATTGTCTGAGCTTCCTTTCGCACGCACCTGATTACCTCAGAGATATAACTAGTTAACCTAAATTGTAGAAATGCTGACGACGGGAAGGGAGATGTTCAATTATGCTTGCGGTAATTTAACGACGGTTCGTGCGTGGAAATCAAGGAAGATTTTAAAAGGTCTTGCGAAGGGACGGTACAAAACGTGGACCCCTAACTGGACCTCCTTCTGGACCCCACTCCACAGAAGAAAGAAAACATTAGATAGTTTTCATTGCCGCCATCAAATTCTAAAATCAAAATCACAAGCTCTTCTGCATTTTTATGTAAAGGAGGTTGAAGATGACCTAGAAATAAATTATTTTCCGTGACGTCTTTCGTTTCGAATTGTCACCTTGCGTGACACCATGATCCCTATGAATCTCAGCAGTTTCAGCCTTTGAAGTACATTAGGAGATGTGTTCATACACATGCATTTTATCTTATGAGCGAAACGTAAGCGCTTTCATCGCAAAGTGAACTTCAGATGTTTTCGTTGATTACCGGCTGCCATATTGGTGGATCACATGGCGTCTCCATACAAAACTCTATAACGTTGCGTGACAGGCTTCGACAAATCATTTAGACACAGTGATACCGCACAGACTTGAGAATTGGGGAGGTGGTTAAAAGATTTTAATCCTACTACATTCCAAGTTTTTAGCCTTTTTCATTGAACGATTTCGGAATTTTTTTTATGTTGCGTGACAGTGAAACTATCTATAGTTTGAGGATAAGAGAAGTGAAATGAAAAACAGAGCAGGCTCTGATATTCTGTGTAACAAAATCATACCGCGCATCTTAATTCCTCGATTCGCGCATAACCACAATTCCTTGCGCGTTTGACCACAATCCCTTGGAGTTGCGTTTTGAAGGAAAATGTGTTCTAAATATCTTACCAACCTCCTTTTCTCGATCTGTACTGAAACTTACGGATCCTCCTCTTTTTGCCCAAGCGCGAAGCAGGCGGGCCATAAATCAACGGAAAAAAACACTCGGTCCGTAACTTACAGTAGGAACCTCGAACTCGGTTAATAAGAGGTATTTAACGGCCTACCCTCCCAAAAGTCTCCTGTAGCTCAGTCGGGAAGAGTTGCTTCCGAGTATCCCTTGGTCACCATCGGAATATAAAATACATTTCTTTATGCATTAACCGTCGTAGACATAAATATTGCAAGAATGCATTGTTTCGGCAATATCAGTCCTAACAGCATATGAACCTAGTTTAATGGCCTGGCTAGCTACAACGAGTATCCTATAGCTCAGAGACAGATCATTCGAACCAAAATAACCCGAAAGTCGTTGGACATGTTTCCGAGTGTGCTCGTTTTATAAGAAAATCATCATTTCAACAATAACGCTGATTCACCGAAGGTTATTTTTTTCGATGGTGATTCGGGGATACCCGGAAAAAAATCCGAGTGCTTCTTCGCAGCAGACGGCCATCAACCTTTCGATATACTACTTCGGATGCTATGCCACTGAACTATAGGAGACTCGATAATTCTTTCGCTATACTGCTAGGATCTAACTTATCGAAGTGAACCATTTTGGCGAGTGTACTGAAAGAGGTGTTTTATGTTAACACCGGTAAATGAAATGAAGAGAATTTTTCCGACGGAACTCGGGGATACTCGCGAATAGTCGAAAAAAAAGCCTTCGACCTTCCGATTACTTACTTCGGATGCTATACGACTTCATACGACTGAGCTATGGGAGACTCGTGGACATTAAACTCACTTCAGGTGATAATTGTCAGGCTATATTGTTAAGACTGAAAATTGTCGAACGGTGCATTCTCGCTACTGACATAAATGACTGAGATGGAAATTGTTAACCCCGATAGATGAAATGAAGAGATGATAAATTTTAATGGTCACTCGGGGATAATCGGAAAAATCCGAGTGCTCGGTTTCAGGAGACGACCCTACGACCTTCCGATTACTAGTTCGGATGCTCAAGCACTGAGCTATAGGAGACTCGTAGGAGTCATGCCATGATCCATGATTTCGATAGGGTCTCGGGGATATTCGAAAAAAATTCCGAGTGCTCCTTTGCAGGAGTCGAACCTACGACCTTCCGATTACTAGTTCGGATGCTCAAGCACTGAGCTATAGGAGACTCGTAGGAGCCATGCCATGATCCATGATTTCGATAGTGTCTCGGGGATATTCGGAAAAAAATCCGAGTGCTCCTTTGCACGAGTAGAACCGACCACCTTCCGATGACTAGTTCGGATGCTCAAGCACTGAGCTATAGGAGACT
Organism: Montipora capricornis; assembly: GCF_036669925.1. Taxonomy (NCBI): domain Eukaryota; kingdom Metazoa; phylum Cnidaria; class Anthozoa; order Scleractinia; family Acroporidae; genus Montipora; species Montipora capricornis. The sequence goes on from NC_090893.1 coordinate 41,753,828, forward strand.
CGTAGGAGCCATGCCATGATCCATGATTTCGATAGTGTCTCGGGGATATTCGGAAAAAAATCCGAGTGCTCCTTTGCACGAGTAGAACCGACCACCTTCCGATGACTAGTTCGGAAGTTTGTTAACCCCGATAGATGAAATGAAGAGATGATAAATTTTAATGGTCACTCGGGGATAATCGGAAAAATCCGAGTGCTCGGTTTCAGGAGACGACCCTACGACCTTCCGATTACTAGTTCGGATGCTCAAGCACTGAGCTATAGGAGACTCGTGGGAACCAGGCCATGATCCATGATTTCGATGGTGTCTCGAGGATATTCGGAAAAAAATCCGAGTGCTCCTTTGCAGGAGGCGAACCTATGAAACTTCCAATTATTAGTTCGGATGCGCTACCTTTTGAGCCATAGGAGATTCGTGGGAACTAGAAATTATCATCTACGGAAAAATGAAATTTAGCTAATCTTAAACACAGTGAATTTCCCTTTAAACGACCACCCTCGAAGCACAACAAAGTAATCGCTTACGCTTAGGAGTGGTCGCTATGCGAGAATTGATTGTTGAATGATAAGAGGATGAACACAAATTAATCGTTTCACTGACCGTTCCCTAGGGGCTGAGATTTGAAAGTTTAACACATAAATTTCATCTAAGGCAAGAGAAAAGAAGGACCAAAGAGACACAGGACGCCGAGGACGTGATTCCGAAGGGAGTCCCTCCTAGGGAACAAGAGAACATGGCTAATTTGATCTGGGGAACAGGGAACAACAACAAAATATAATAGGAAACAAGGGAAAATATCATAGGAAACAAGGGAAAATAAACAATTTTAGGGACAAAAAGATGGGAATAATATTGAAAGTAATTCCGGGAACAAACAAGCAAATTTTTAAAGGGAACAACCCCCGACCGACTCCTGCACTTAGATCGGACCGGAAATACGTTTTGTTGCTTACAGTAAAGCCAAAGGTGACTGACATAAACCTCAACATTCTCTGACCAGAAGTTCGTTGCGCTGTCTCCGTCAGTTACGTCAAATAAAGCAAAGGAAGCCGAAATGTTGCTTACATTACCTAAACTTTGTCCACCAGTCGTCTTTTGACGGGCACTTTCCAAATGAAACTCGGTTGTTTCGTTGAACAAATTTTGAGCTGTTTCGAAGGCTGCATTCCAAGGTCCAGTCGCAATCTGGACGCGAAATAGCTTGTTCATGACAGCAATTTTTTGCAGCCTGTCCTCGCATCTCTCGAGGAGGTAATCCCAAATGAGACCGGCTGTTTGCAGGTCTCTGTTCGTGTACTCCTCCGCTATTCGAAAAGCACGCGCAAAGCGAAACTCTTCCGTTTGCGATTTGAGTCTTTCGAGAACATCTTGTTGAGGTGAGCGTAGTTTACCGCGAAGTTCCTCGAGTCCCTTTTTTGCTAGATCTTGATCTTCTATGGCTAAATAATCCATTGCCACTACAAAAACCTAATTTACACTGTCATTGAACATTGAAGGTTTATGAATAGTTTACTAGCTTTAAATGCCTTTTTTGTTGATCGCACACGAGAATTTTTCGTAGAGCCTGAGAACAACCGTATATCCAGTCTCTCTCTTTCCGCTCGGAGAGCTTTGGTCTTAGGACTTTGAATCCAAGATGGCGAACCGCACAGTTTCCGATGCTAAGACAGTAAAAGGAACAAATCCTCAATACCTGGTTGAAAAAATCATTCGATCGCGTATTTATGAAAATAAGTACTGGAAGGAGCAATGTTTTGCGCTATCAGGTAAGGTTTTGGAGTGTGCAAAAAGCTGCAAAGTTAATAACAACAAAGAAGAGTTAACTTTGTTTAGTAGAGTGAGTTCGTTTTGTGGTCTTCAATTTACATGTAATACAAGCTCACTACAACAATGACAGAACTTCAAAATTTTATGTGCAAAGCAGAGATATATTTAAGGTTTTTAAAGGTGCATTTCTCGAAAAGGAAACACGGCAGCAATGCAAACTTTGTGGTCATTTTGTATTAATCTCCAGAGCTTTCGTGTAGACGCAGGTTGTAGACAGCTAAACAAGTATTGTGAGTTCAATAACGCAAAGAGTGATTTCAAACAAAAAGCAGTGTTCATTGTTTACGTAGAATGATATCAAATTTTGCGGTTCAAATTTGTTTTGCCAACTACTCAATGAAAGAAGTCATTTTTTCAACAGAGAATAAAAGTTAATCTCTGTTTGGCACAGTAACTGTTATGACAAAGGATAACAACAATGTTCATCACTATGTCAGGAGAGTCGCAAATCTTAATAATTTTAATAACAATTGTGTAGGATACTGGGTTGTTTTCGGATATCTTATTTGTAAGAAACCACAGAACAAGAGAAACCCATCCTCATTTTCTTTTCACTTATCAGTGGTGTTAACCTATTGGGTGACATCAATCCCATGTCCTCTAGCAACAATTTACAGCATGAAGATATGCATTTTTTTTATGCTGGATGGGAACTAGGCAAGAATAAAATAATATTGTTCTGAGTGCTGATGTCAAACATGAAATGTGCAATTTATGACCTTCTGAGTTGGTTTGGGTGCTGGCCCCAACCAGGCTCTTATACATGTATCCTAGCCTTTGTAGCTGCTGGGATAATTTGTCGCGGGGTTATTTCAGCATGCTGAAATAAATCGATGGTTGCTCCATTGTGATTTGGCTGCGAATGTGAGTTGCAGCAAAGGGGTTATCTCATATTGGCCAATCGCAATTTCCCATCTGCTGATGGACAGACTATTCAAAATGTCCAAGAACTGCAGCAAGGGGGATCTCAAACATACTTGTCGCTATGCCACTCATGGCCCACTAGGAGATATGTCCAGGTTTGACCCTAATTAGATTTACGCGTATTTCAATAAGCGTCACGAGGTGTCCCCTTGCTCTTCTAGCCAACTTCAACATCACTTGTGTCTCAGAATACAGACAATTTATGTCACAAAGTGTCCCCCAAATTCTGCTCTTTAAGTGAAGATTAACTACTCCATTTACCCAAAGCTAAAAATAACGCTAACCTTTACCCTTACCTTATTGTTGAAAATAGGTAGCAAATGCGTAGACGTAAGGGACACTTTGTGTTGGATGTCAAAATTGGGCATGCATCTAATTAGGGTCAAACCTGGACATAAGTGTCCACTAGAGGCCAAAACATCCTGGCAGCTGCACAGGCTACTTATAGCTCCATACTGGTTCAGAAGGTTATCCATACAGTAGCTTCATTCTGGCGTTAGACCAAGTAAAATCTGTTAAGTCTCACTCACAGGGGTGACTGAGTTAACCTCCATCAAGAAAAAAAAAAACTTTTTCCTGCTTTCTCAATGATTTAGCGGAACTGTTGGTTGACAAAGCCATGGAATTGGATCACGTTGGTGGTACATTTGGAGGAAACATCAAACCTACACCATTCCTTTGCTTGGTGTTGAAAATGCTCCAAATTCAACCTGAAAAGGAGATTGTTGTGGAATTTATCAAAAACGAAGATTACAAGTAAGATCAATTTCAATGTTATACTATAAGGTACATGTGTTGATATTACATACTCAACAAAATATCATGTTTTTGATTCGGCAATGACGAATACATTATTAAATAGGTTACAGAGTGCAATATGGAAGTTGCTTATGGAAACAAAGCAAGAAATTGATTTTGTTGAGTATGTACATGTAGTAAATATAAAACCATATGAACTTGCTAATGTGCATTTTGTGATTTATGACGTCTGGTGATGTTTTGACTTTCTCAAGTTGCACTCGCCTATGGCTGGTGCAATTGGGAGAACTTTTAAAAGATCAGTTGTGCCAATAAATCACGATTCAAATGCACAAGCAAGTTCATATGATTTCCTATTATACAGAACGAGACATGAATCCTGCAGTATGTGTGGCTGTACCGTCGTTATGTGTGGCTTCATGTAACTGTTATAGACAAGTTAAGGAAATAAGATGCTCTTAGACAGCCTTGTCAATCTAGAGGATAACCAAGGTACATAATAGTGTAGCATGATAAACTGAATAAAATCTTTGCTTTCAAGAAAAACCTTCCCTTAGGTATACTAGTATTATGACGAAGGAAGATACATGTACATGCACTGCACATAGAGTTGCGTGGTACAGGTACTTTTATCAAAAGACATACTACACACATGTACATGTAGACCTACTGTAAAATGGTTTTTGTTTTGTTTTGTTGTGTTGTGAAGTGACGAGCTCACATGTAAATCTGGAACAATCATGGGAATGACCAAAACCCTCTACTCTGAGGGTTTAGGATCAGCTTACATGTAGGTTAAGATTTTGGATAAGCATTGGATTACAGCAGAAACCCATAAGGTTTGAAACGTGTAACAGCCCCTTGTGTGCTGGGAAACAAGCTTCTGAACATTCAATTTGCTAAGTACCATATTTGGAACAACAAGAGCGAGAGGTTTCCAAATATGGTACTTAGCACTGAAACATTCAGCCAATGGGTTTGCACTGAATATTGGGAAGCTGTGACCGCGCGTTACACGTTTCAACCCTTATGGGTTTCTGATTACAGTGGCTAGGGGTTAGGGTTATTCCATGCCTCTCTGTGATATTCCAGTGTTCTGGGTTTTAGCCTTATAATTTGAGATGATCTCTTGGTCACTAGTGTCGTGAATAGTTCATTATAACTCTAGTTATAATTATTATTATTTTTATGGTTATGGTGAAACTATTTTCTACCTCTTTGTAATCATTAGACTTAACATTCTTTCAACCGTTAAAATTAATTATTGCTTTCATAAATGTACGCCATACTTTCAAATATCTTTTTTTTAAAACTGTGTAGATATGTGCGTGCCCTTGGAGCAATTTACATGAGACTTGTGGGGACATCATTGGACTGTTATAACTACCTGGAACCACTGTACAATGACTACAGAAAGATCAGAAGGAAGAATAAGATGGGCAGTAAGTTAAAGATTTTTGCTGTTTTCTAGAAATTGAAATGAATTTCAATTCTACTGTATCAGTTTGCAAAGTACATGGGATGTTTCAAAATTGCATTCCGCTTTTCTGCAAGCCTGCGCCGCAGTTAAAAAGGGTGTGGGCAAGATTAATTTTACAGCAGTGTACAGTTGGTCATCTTGTAGGAAGACTCTCTGCCTCTGACTCTCTGGAAGACTGCAATTCGATACTCAGTGATGCTACACACCAAAACATCTAATAAGATTTATAAAATAATTAGGATAGTACGCGCACTCTCATTGGCCAATGGCTATGTTTAGATGAGAGCATGTAAACATGGCTATGACATCACACGAATTTCGATTGGTTATGTGTTGTCAGACACGCGTTTTGATTGGCTGGTAGGAAATATGAGCGTGTATCAAGAAAATCTGTTTCAATCACATCCTCACCGCCACGGCAGAGCAGTTTATTTGAAAACTACATTGTGCCCCTTCATTTGACTCAGTGCTGCTATAGCGCAGCCTACTTACTGGGCCTGCAATCCCTTAAATGGAAGTTTTCAGTTTAGTTTTCTGAGATAAACAGCACCCTTGTGTTCATTCACGATCATTCAAACGTTCAAATGATTTGCAGTGTTCTTACTATCTTAGCAGACACGTACATAAGCTAACCTTTTCACTCAAGATCTGTTCCTGGAATTTATCGACGTTTATCATTAAAGAAAAAAATTCTTCTTCACGATGATAACACAACACACAATAGCCAAGCTTATTAATCAGACGCGTCGATTTCACACGCAGACGCAAACGCAGACGCGCACCTGCGTTTTGCACACACGCGTTGAGCTGAAGTGCAATGTATAGTGATTTCTTCAATAAAATTTTACAGAAATGGAGCTTTCCCACATGGATGAGTTCATTGACGAGCTTCTCAGGGAGGAAAGAGCATGTGATGTTATTTTGCCACGAATTCAGGTGAGCACTATGCATGAAAAATGTTTAAAATGTTCAAAGCCATTTCATCTCCGCGTGTACGAATAGGCTATTTTGGGATGAAGGATATACTGTAAATAGTAATTATTTCGTCAACAAAGGCGACGCTTTTTAATTTATTGATTGGTTGTTCTGTGTGTTCGTGGGCGGCCTGTGCATGTTCTAAGAGCGAGAAATAGAGCAAAGAGATTGTCGGTCGGTTCCAAAGCTACATCCAGCATGCCCAGCGTTTGCTTTGCGCCATTTTGAAACGTCACCATAATATCCAGCATGCCGATGAATCATTCGGAAAAATTCGGGGAAAATCGGGGGCATTTCCGATCCACACGAAACTTTGTCAGTAATGAGATAAGGCAATAAGCCAATCACTAGCCAGTTTTTATCGGAATCGGTTAAAATGACACCATTCTCTGATTTGCCGAAGATCGCCTTCGAGCGAAACCGAAAGGCGGCCACATAGGAGTGTGAAAAATAGGCACGCATTGCGTACGTGTGGTATTGCATTAACACAGCGCTTTATTCCATGTTGTCAACTGAGCTGCGTTTTGTCTTCCAGGAGATTCAAGTTGTCTTTGCATAATATGTAGCTCTAATAGTACACTATATTCTTTTGGTACCGTATGTCATTGCAGTGCCATGGTAGATGCCTTAGGTAAATAGCCTCCTGAGAAGACATGTGGTTACTAGCAAAATACTGAACCCAGAAATAGTGAAGAAAATAAAAGGGAATCGAGAAACATTGGCTTCGAGGCTGACATGTTGATCATTTTCAAGTTCCCCACTCGTACCAATAATTATTTTTAGAATACTTGATCTACATTGTGCGATGTGCACGAGGTGGAATAACCGCGAAAGACTTACAATAGCGCAAACTTTCTATTTTTAGGTGACGCTTTCGTCGACCTTGAAGTCGTAGATCTTGAAGTCCCTATTAGTTAGGCGGACGAAAAAACAACGTTTGACGAATTAACAGGGCTTGAAATTGGTGAAAAAATCCAGTCGCAATTTCGCAAAATTTAGTCGCAAAATCGTCGCGCTGCATTGTGTTGTCAGTGGTGTAGCAAAACAAAATATGAGCCCACAATACTTGTGTTGAAAGAAACCGCTGAAAATTGCGAATGATATCAAAGGAAAGGAGTTGTACACGTAACGTCGCAGCGAAGTAACGCTACAATTACGCTATCTTCAGATTGAAAGAAAACTCAAGACAAGAAACAAAATTATTTTGTCATTTTTTCATTTATTTTAGTAGAAAGAGCAGCAAAGTGGCAACTGCTAACCCTTTTGTTTCGAAGGAGCGAAGATGAAAACAAGTCGCGACTTCTCCAGATATTTTAGTCGCAAAGGGAAAAAATTCAGTCGCAAATGCGACTGTATTGGTCGCAATTTCAAGCTCTGATTAATTTAAACGTCTAAAGTTAATTGAGTCCGATCGTCCCACTACAGAGTCGTCTTCAGTAGAGACCTCAGACACTTTCAGCTGCATAGGATAAAGACGAGACTCGTTTAACGACGCGCTTAATCGCCAGCCTCAGTTGCTCAAAGGCCAGGTAACTTTATCCAGTCGATAAGTCACTATGCAAAGTACGACGTCTGAAGCACATTTACGTGGGTACTCCACGTTAAACGGTGAAGATTTGCGTATATGCCTTTAATTGTGATGTCATGTGCTTAGAGTTTGCATATTCACAGTTATGTTAGGAAATATGAATTTTTTTGCACAGATTGAAACAGTACTGAAGGATGGTGACTTATCCACCGGATAACGTTATCCGGTCTCAGTCGTATGGTTGGTGCCAGACGTTTTTGTCTTACCGTCTTAAGACGCCCTCTTATACAATTTTGAGAGGTCATTATCAAAACATACACATCCAGCCACGCAACTGTCCGGCAATGGGAACTCTCTGTGTCAAGATGCGAAAGAAAACAACATACTAACTTTGTCTCTTCTGCTTTCTAGAAGCGCCAGGTTCTTGAAAGCAGTAACCAATTGGATCCAAGGGTAAATACAATATCAACATTACATGTAACTCGAAAAAAAATTGTTTCCTCTTTGTGATTGGGAGGCAGTGCAAGCTGGCTCCGGAAGCATGATCTCCCACAAGCTATTATTTTAAATTCTGACTTTACTACAACGAGACAACGAGACTTCAATATGAGGGTGTGTCAATGAATCCATTGCGCAACGTGACAGTAGCTTGGATTATATTCAATGCATTAACATTATACTGAGTTAACTTAGAGGAGCATTTGAAAATGACAACGAATTTTGCCGCGCCAGATACGAAAAACCACTTAAACTCACCCTTTAAAAGTGGCCAGAGATTAGGTACAGGGACCAGTTTCTCGACAGTTCCGTGAACTTTTCGGGCTCGTAAAGCCAGTCGTCAAACTGCAATCTGCTTATTTTGAAAAGCTGATCCTTTAACATGTTTTTAATGTAAGAAAGACTAAGAGGATTGCGAAGTTTGATGGCTTGGAACCTCGGCGTTGCGAAGATATAAAGGGAATTGTGGCACCCGAAATAGGCCCGAAAACGTTCGGGACTTTTGAGAAACAGGCCACAGGTGTATATGTTATTGATTGCACGCATTGGAAACTCGGAAAAAGTCCGAGTTCGAGATGCGATTTGAACCCACGACCCTCAGTGATCTGGTCAGGTGCTCTAACCACTGAGCTACTGGAGTCTCTATGGTGAGAAAGGGTGAAACGTGGGTCGGACATCTTTGCTGTTGTCATATGACTTTGGTTTGCGGGCTTATGCGCAACAGAGCGCGAAGAGGATAGGTGAGGTGAGGTATGACTTTGGAACATTTCAACCTTGCTCACCATAGCGGCTCCAGTAGCTCATTGATTTGAGCATCCGACTGCTACTGAAATCACAGAGGGTCGTGGATTCAAATTCCATCTGGAACTCGAATTTTTCCGAGTTTCCAATAGATGCAATTTCAATAACATACAAGCAGTCTTAGTGAGTGAGTTACACTGATTTGCTCACAAAAATTGGGTTGAAACGTATTTCTCATCTAATGCAGCGGCACCAGACCCCGAGGATAGGGCACTTCAGATTTAAAACTATAGAACGTAGCATTACAAAACAAAAACTTGAGGACAAAAATTGAACGAGCAGCGACCGACTGACGTGGAATGACGGAGATCTTCCCACCAGGCTCCAAAAGCCCCCGATCAATCCCATAAGCACTTACTGCCCTCTACATCGTGCCCTCAGAATATTCAATTTCTGACTAGTTCATTGCCATATCACTCGAACTCCAGAAATTCCATTTTGCATGAGAACATGATGAAAATGTGAAGACGGCTGCATGAAATTCCCGATGTGAAGAGTTGAGGTGTTTTTTTATCGGGGTAACAATTGCAAAAAGACTGTACGTAGCCAGTACCTTGACCTGTGATATGGCCGATTTCCCGTTCAAGAGGTCACGAGCTGGTCTCGTGATACAACCGGATATGACGTACCACAAATAAGAGTTAACATTGGTCCTGGTGGCAATGGAAAAATTGGCGTTGCTTCAAGTTGTAGCCACTGAAGATCTACACTGTATAATTATGAGAATAAGTCTTTGGACTTCTCTTCATATCTTTTGTGAGTTCTTCTGGTCATGCTATGATAGACATCAATTCATTTTCGTAAAAACGAATGTTTAGCAAACGTCATTCATCATGCATGTTTCACACACTAGAATAAATTGTTGTACTACACTGTACAGTTGTCTGGTAACAAGATTCAAACTTGTCGTAACCAGCGGTTAATTAAACCTTCCGAACTTGATCTATTTTTTTTCCCTTGTTATTTTACAGCGAAGCCTTCTTGATGATGATTTGGAAGAGATGGATTCGGAGTCTGACGAGGAAGAAGAAAAACAAGTAAGCTATTGCTTTTCCTTTTTTTTTTTTTTTTTTAAATTTACCATGTCATGTATGATGCTGTTGTATTGCGTGCCATAAAGAATTGCTACGAAAGAGAGAAAGGATCCTCATAGACACTTGAACACTTGACACTATGCGCAGTTTGTTTGGACTATTTTGCTTACTGCGCATACTCAGAACGCGAGTATGTTTTTTTCTGTTCTGAGCATGCGCAGTAGCTTTGGGGTGCGTTTTTTTCCTAGTGCACATTCTCAGAACTGAAAACTCGAACTGGTGGTCGTTCGTCCTCATGCGTCCACCATCAGTTAATTGGCTACCTCCCACGAGTCTTTAAGTCCAGGGTCACTATCGAGTGTACTCGTAGCTATGGTCACACGAGACACGATATATCGATCTTGCAAAAAAATTAGGGGAAACGAGACTTCGAACGAATTTTTTTCCTGTTTAGTCTCCTCGTCGCCGCAGCAGAAGTCGCAGTCTTTCGCCGAAACGAGGATATCGCGATCACGAGAAAGCAAGAAAACGCAGCCGATCTCCCGGAAATCGCAGGTAAAATATTTGTTAAGGTTTCAAATTGCCTTGTTGGAGTTGGCACCTCTCCGTTGAATGCTAACGTTTAGTTATGTATGCGTGCCTGTTAACTTCGGTAGGACTAATGGACCTTTTTGCAGATAGAAATTTATTTTATCAAACGAGTTGATAAAGGTCGAATAAGCACCGTGAAAGATTTGGAAAGCTGACGTTTCGAGCGTTAGCTCTTGGTTCCGACGAAGGGCTAACGCTCGAAACGTCAGCTTTCCAAATCTTTCACGGTGGTTATTCGACCTTTATCAACTCGTTTGATAAAATAAATTTCTGTTTCAATCTCCCACCGACGCAGCACCACAGTTTCTCTAGAAACTAACATTTTCTTTTTGCAGATACGCCGGCCATTTTGATTTCTATTGTTTTAAATAGCTATTATGGGATGCCCAGGGGGCAAATACATATTAATTTGCCCCCTAGAGCATCCCATAATGTCTTTTGAAACAATACAAATCAAAATGGCCGCCGTGTCTGCAAAAAGGTCTATTTGAAGTCTTGTTAGAGTTCAAAGCATCTTCTTGCCATTTTTTAGTTGCGCGTGTTTTGGTAACCAGTTCAAACTACTAGAATTCTCTTGCCGATGTTACGTATTCCGTAATCGGTGGCCCGCGTTGCGCAATCTTTTCCGTGTGGTGTTTTTACCTTTAATGAGTTGCTTTCTTTTGATTGCGGTTTTAACTGGGTATTGGACGATTTTACGATTTGTCGGTGCAATCTTTGCCATTAGTATCATCCAACTACTAGAGGACTATTATTAATAGTGCTCGAGTAGCGAAAAGCGTGACGCATGCTTTCGTTTTATTCCCAAATAAGTATTTCTTTAACTTGCATTTGCTAACTTTACTATTGCCCTTTCTGTCCGGCTAGTTGGGTGATACTAAAACAACAAGACGATCTAGGATCGTAAGTCGGGCTGTGGCCACACGTGTGCTGCTAAAGATCATGAGCGTTGTGTAGTAGATGGAAAGATGTGCATGTCTCAAAGAAAGATCACGAAATTTGTAATCACACTGGCAAAAACAACATGCATTTCGTCGTGAAAACATTGCTGACTTGATGTCCGATCTCACCCATAGATCACTTGCTTGTAAAGTGCATTTGAATATGCCAATAGAAAATGCGCTATATAAATTCATTACCATAAATTCATTACCATTTCTACCATCAACTTCACAAATATCAAGACTCTTGGGTAAATCTGCACTTGTGAGGTGTCCGTTAATTCTCAGGTGACGATAGAATTTGTTTCCTTGGTCAACTATGCAACATAACGTTTCGGATTTCCAATAACTACAAGACTTTGCTGTTGAGTAACACATTGCATACAACCCTGCAGCACAGCATTGTTTACAAGTGCAGTTGCATTGTTCTCTGACACTGTTCGCTGCAGTTATTTCATATGTACTAATATGCAGCCTTCTGAGTTCATAATTGTCACCGAGTGAGTGTATAGCCTGGAAATACTGTATTAAGTCCTTAATGGATGGTACTTCTAATAGTACACATGTACCTTGGGGATGGCTTCTACCATATTCATCTCTTGCATGAGAATCAAAAATCTTACAACTCCCATTATCAGTATGATAGATACTAACACCAATACATCCTATTGTCAGAATAAATGAAGAATAATTTTGTGACAAGAGTGATTCAAATGCACTGTCTATACGTATACTGTACTGATATCCTTCAATAATTGAATCACTGTTATGTAGATTACCTGTGTAGCTTTCACTATAATTCACCTTTATCACTCTGCGGCTATTTTGGAGTCCGTGGGGAATATCAAAGGCTTTGTCTTTGCATTGTCTTTGTCCGTCCAGCCTCACACTGAATGAGAGGTTCGACGGGCAAAATCTTTGATTTGGACATTGAATGATATGGGTCTATTAAGCTGGTAATTTTTCTCAGACATAGCGATCATAGCTGGTAATTTTGATTGCATTAAATACACCTGCCCTGTACATAGTGTCTGTTACATGTATTAATTCCTTTGATATTATTATAAATCAAAGCACACAAACTCATAGCAACGCATTGTTGCCCAGCATTCGCACCAAATACTGTAATATCACCTTGACTATATGGTGCCTTTACTGTCAAGGTTGGATCAATATTATTCATTGCAGGCCCAGGATTTGTTTCTATGTCATTACATAGATTTATTTTAGCACAGCATCATCTATGATTACCATTCTTGTACAAACTCATTGGTCCACAGCATGTGTACAACACTTGATATTTCTTCAGATTTACGCGTTTTCAGTGTATTTTCCAAAGCAAGTCAAACGTACTGTTTGACGAAATTTTCGTCGAATAGAAGCTGGCTTTTTCCTCACTTTTTCAAAAGAACTGAGACTGGCAATTATCCACCTTCTTTTCATTTGACTACTGTGCCTGCAACTGATGTTAACATGAAGTTTTGACGACAAAGGAGTGATCTTAAGAATCTTTTCCCACACAAATACCCTCAGTTTTCTGCTTTTCTGCAACAGACGTTTCTGCTTCTTCACAGGATCCTACTTGGTTCTCGATCACGACATCTCGACACATGGCATTCACGTACAACACGGTTATGATTACAATACACAAATTTAGCATAACGAGATCTCAATTCGTCTCTATATTGTATTTTTCACTACGCCATCATGTTGATGATGTACAAACGGCTGCATTGCCTCCCCTAATACATCACATTTTCCCAGGACATTCAACATTGCTCGTGTTGGTAACGCAATCGTATACAACATGCCAACGTACATGATTACATAGAAAACTAATGCAGTACAAAGAGAAATTGATAGAACTGATAATCCACTTGATACATTGTACAAAGTATATGAAATAATGATCATGACAGTCATAAAATTAAAGAAGTTACTTGCATCTTCGCTTCGGTAAGTGACGGCTTGGGCGGCTTTCTTGTTGTCGTTGTTGTCCTCCGTGCCATTATAATTATGCTGATTATCAAATATCAGAAATATCAACTTGCACCCGCCAGCGTCAAAATTTCGAGTAAAGTTCCTTTATATACTTCTGTCATTGCTAGTCATAGTTAACACATATTTTGTACTCAATGACTGCTCAACTGATCTCTTTAGAACTTGTAAGAGCTTGATAGCAACATTTGAGATATTTGCCAAGAGTTCGCGGCCCTTTCGAAATGCACGCTCATTTTCGTGTTTTGATGTGGGTCTACCACGAACAGTCTGTGCGTTTGTAAGTGGTTTGAGGGTATTGGACCTAACACCGTAACTCGCTTCTGCCACACTTGTAATGAATGCCTACCATCACTGAGAATCACTTCTAAGATTACCGAAGAGAAATGAAAACGAAGCGGAATGAACATTGAGCCTTCACTACATATCTGCGGTATTGCCCATTGCACGTGACGTACATTTGCGAAGAAATACACTGGTAAACCCAGAGTCGGTCGCCCGACTAATTAGACCCTTCGCCCACGGGTCAGTAGCCCATGAGGCGAAGCCTCATGGGCTATTGATCCGTAGCCCTTGCGGGCTACGGGTCTAATTGTTAATTAGTAAATATTCGACCTCATATCAGGGACTCGGTATCAAGGGACTTTTGGTCACGGGTTGTGACTCGCTCCCTTACAAAGTATATCGGTATATAAGAAATCAAGAAGTATATTAACAAGAATAAGAATAACAACAACAAATATGTTTGGTTGTACAGTCATAAACTCCATTTATAAGTATTAAAACACCAATCTAACTATCTTGAAAGGATTGATCTTTATACGACGCATCTTGATGTCTCTAAGTTAATGTGCGTGTTTCATTGATAGGCGCAGTCGTTCAAGGTCACCGCGCCGTCGAAGACGCAGGTACAGCACGGTTTATTGTTTACTTTAACATAAATTTTTTAATTTTTCGCTTTTATTCTGTGTTATTTTCGAGTTGATCCATTTTGATATAAATTTGGATCGACTCAAGTGAATTTGAGCATAATTTTAAGTGAACTTAAACGCAAATTTTTATCTCGTTGGCTAGATTATGTGTTGTGTTTTCTTTCTTTCTTTTAAAATAATTTTCGTTGAAGTAGGTATTTTGCCTTTCGACTTTTACGGGCAAACGTAATTCACCATTTTCAGTTCATCTCCAAGTTTCTCTTTGTCTCGCGAAGGGTAAGGCCGCAAAACTAAGCGACTTGGACACACACATTCATGGACCTATAATTGGATTTGACGTCATAAACTGCTTTTTTATTTTGTGTTTTCAAAAGAAACTTTACATTTCACAGTAGTTTTGATGCATCACACTTAAATACATGTACGTAGACAGGAGCCCATCACCCGGAGCGTGCAACTTAACTATACTTGTGCAACGGCGTTTTCACAAGTAAGGTTATTTTTAGATTTAATTTCCCGCTAATGAGACTCCCACAGGAGCCCGATGACCAATTACAAGAAATTAAGGTGACGTCATAGGGTCACCGAACCGTAACTGACTTTGTTTTTTGACCTAATTCGCGGGAAGAGCTAGTCTAAAAATAAACCTACTTGTGAAAACGCCGTTTCACAGACGCTGTATGGAAGTTGAACGCTCCAGGATGGGCTCCTGACGTAGTTTAATTTCTCCCACTAGCTTAGTCGTGGAGCCAAACTAAGGCTTTACGTTGGACACAAAGAAAACGTAAAATATGAGCCAACACTCACTTTCGTACCTAACACAATTGTTTTCAAAAAAGTCTTATCAACGCGCGATATCCCTGACGATTACATAAAGTGCACCTAACCCCAAAATATTTTTTTCGCGAAAATAAATCTTTGCACCTGTTCGAAACGCATTGCGGCCATTTTTTCCTTTTTCTAACAAATCCTGCCATTTTATAGGCTTCGAAAGTTGCGAAAATCCAAGCATCTTTTGTTCACGACCGAGTCAGAAGGGGAGTGGGTCTATTCCCGCTTTGACGTCACATACTGATTTACATTGCATTAACTCTTTGTAAAAATGCATGCAAAGTAGATTGAGACGCCAAAGCAGGAATAGACCCACTCCCCTTCTGACTCGGTCGTGAACAAAAGATGCTTGGATTTTCGCAACTTTCGAAGCCTATAAAATGGCAGGATTTGTTAGAAAAAGGAAAAAATGGCCGCAATGCGTTTCGAACAGGTGCAAAGATTTATTTTAGCGAGAACAATATTTTGGGGTTAGGTGCACTTTAATAAGCAGATTTTTTTCCATTACTAGCGCTTCTCCTCATAAAAGACGTGGACACAGGAGCCGAAGTAGGTCGCCTTATCGTCGCCGGTCCAGGTCGCGCTCTCGCTCGCGTTCGCCCCATCGTCGGCGTCACCGATCGAAGTCGCGATCAAAATCTCCCGAAAAGTCGTCGAAGAAGTCGAAGAAATCAGACAAGCCCGACAAGAAGAAAGAAAGCGAGGGTTCAGGGATGAGCAAGGAAGAGCTGGAAGTCAAAGAAGCGAATGAGCTCAGGGCAAAACTTGGTTTGAAGCCCTTAAAACCTTAAAAATAGGCTGAGAAATGACTCCAAAAAAAATCATGTTCATTTTTATTTGCATGAGTAATTTGCTAAATGAGACCTAAAATCTAAAGGGAATACAGAGATTTGATCATCCCAGGGTGGCGAGTTTTATGTAGGTTGTTTTCAGTACCTTTGGCCAGTTATGTTAAAAAGCGGACGTCAAAAGAATGATATCACTGACTTGAATGGATTACAATAAACCGCCTGCCTCTTTAAATCGCGTAAACAGTTTTCCGGCCTTTCTGTGTACTTGCGAGCTTAAAAGCACCTTTGACGGTAATGGCAATAAAACCGCCCAAAGTCTGCATGTTTAGTAAGCTGATTTCGTGTCCGTCTCTTGCGTTTTACATTCGCCGGTCTTGCCGTCGTCTGCAAAACAACGGCGTGAAATAACAAAGAGAGGATCTCTATTTGAGTTAGCGCGGAAGTCTATGACTATGAGCTGTGGGCTCCTGGTTAGCGCTCTTCACACCACAGTTATAACCAGACGGAAATGTGCCTAATTAGATAGATGCAAGCCCAATTTTGATATCTAAAACAAAGTGTCCCTGTTTCAAACAATAAGGTTAGTGTTAAGGGTAGCGTTACATTGAGGTTTGGGTTAATGCAGTTGTTAATCCTTCCTTAATGAGCATAGTTTAGTCGACATTTTTGCGGTGTCCATTGTCTGTATTCCCAGACACAAGTCACCTTATAAGCCGCTGTTACACGTTGAAACATTTAGCTGAAACTTATGTGCAACGGCCCTGCAAGAAAAGTTTTAGAAGGCGTTGCACCGTGTAACATAAAAGGTTGAAAATCGTTCGGAAACGTTGAAACTGGTCTCGAAATGTTGTTTACATTGTCTTAGGCGGTTTCTGATTGGCTTACGCAGCGTAGCGTGACAAGAGCGAGGGAGACCAGTTTCACAAAGTGGTGTTACACGGTGAAACTCGTTTTTGTCACCACTGCGATCCTTGCGACCGTTGCAGAAGTAGAAAGCGGTTTTGCTTTTCGTGAAACTTGTCTCGCAACGGAAGTTCAAAAATTTTCACGAAACCGAC
>NC_090893.1:41778295-41783295 GCF_036669925.1 Montipora capricornis
TCGCAAGCAGTGTCACAATTAGTGCTAAGCCTAAACACCCATTTCAAATGGCGTTGGTCAACAGTATTCAAGTCTACGCACCCATTTTCAAAGGGTTAGCTTTCGATAATTGTTGTGATGACCGATTACTTCATGTAAGTGAAGTGAGACCGGTGCAATTCCTGAATTAGGGTGCGTTTTTTGGAGAAAATCCAAAAGCGGATTTCCGATCTCTGATCAATGGATTCTTCCGCGTCAAAGAAACGCAAAATCCGAAAAAAAAATAATTTTCCATGACAACGCAAATAAACAAACCCAGAGTTGCGTGCAAATTTAAAAAAAAAAAAAAAGTAGTGGTTAAGTTTGTTTTGGAGCAATTCTTAAATGAAAATGCCACCAGAAAAAAAATCTCAGCAATCGATAAAAACAAATGACGAAAAACATGGTTTTTTAGCTCTAGAAAAGGTGCTAACAGTATTATTGCTGTCAATAAGGTTTTAGTGTAATTTCTGGTGTGAAGTTTTCTGGAAATCTAACTATTTTCGACCTATTCATGTCTTCGATCGTAGGGTAAAAATGACGTGAGAAAAACATTTAGGCTAAACTGTCACGTACGGTAGCTGTTGTGTGTCATTTTTGCATAGAAAACCGCTTGTCAAAAATACTTTAAAAACCTTTCCCAACTGAACGCTCCTCGAGTGTGGATTCTTTGGATTCATGATCCGTTTTTGGATTTCGCCAAAGAACCTCAAAATCCGTTTTTGGATTAAGAATCCGTTTTCGGATTTACCCAAAAAAACGCACCCTAAGTCGCATGTGGCTGTGAGGACGAAAATAAACAAGGTATATGCAATGTAATTAAGTATATAATCAATTCTGGTCTTTCAATAGTACCTATTGGAAATAGTATTTTTAAGAGTTAGTCTATTATTCGCCCTTGTCACACGGCGGCCATATTGTTCCGGGAGACCAAAAGAGCTTTGTTTTACCACGCGAAGCCTCGCAGTGAAATCCACGAGGGTGAGGCTTGGCGTGGTAAAACAAAGCATTTTTGGTCTCCCGGGACAATATGGCCGCCGTGTGACAAGGGCGAATCGGGTAGTCCATCAGGGTAGTTCATGGACTGGGGGTCAGTGTTTTCAACTCTGCCATGAAGCATATATTTGACATGTGTTCATACTACCTGCTGCATTAGCCGTGTTGTTTGCAGGTACTCTGTGTTTGTAACGTTATTTTTAGTTGTTGTTGTTGTTGTTGTTGTTGTAATTCCATAGGTCTTAGCCATTTCCTCAAATTTAATTAGATTGCAATTAACTCGAATTAACATTGCATGACAGCAGCATTATTCTGAGGAAGCTACGAGAACTCCCGATAACTAGAACATTTTGACTGTGATCAAAGAATCTACGGGTAAGTTTTGATATGTCGTGTTGCCACTGGATGAAAGGAAAGCAGAGGGGTAAGTTTCAAATTATTTACGATGAAGAGCACGATTGGATTTTAACCTTGTTATTCCTAATAACAACTTTGAAGATGTGCCAACACCTCTCTCCGCTGGAGGTATTGGCATGTATATTGATGAGCAACTCAAATACACAGTTGTTGAGAAATTCTCTAATGAAGCTTTTCAGGTTCTTTGGATTGAGGTCAGTGATATCTTCCAAAAAGTGCCAATATAATATGTGGAGTTGTCTACAGGCAACACAATTCACCGGAGCGTTTTCAGGAATATCTTGATCGAACACTAGGTTGAAAAACATGGCGCTTCTGGAAAGGAAATCTTTTCCATGGGTGATACCAACTTAAATCTTCACTTCCATAAATGCAAGTTCGCCCAAAATTTTATCTTATCTTTACAAAGCTTTAACTTAACTCCAACAATCGATAAACCAACAAGAGTATATAACAACTCATACTCACTTATTGATAATATCTTTGTTGGCAATCTGGAAGATAACATAGTAAGCGGTAACATAATCTCGGATTTAACTAATTAACCACTTTTCGAAATTCTGTTTTCTCAATTCTCAAAAACTCTATGATTATTTAAGTGAGAAAAAGCTAGTCCGTGACTACTCTAATAATCCAGAGACGAGTTTTTTGTGCGATTTGTCTCGAACTGACTTAATTGGAATAGTCTCGAGAACATCTGACGTTAAGGGCCTACTGACGTGTTTTTGGGGGTGCGCTGCTAAGGATGTAATGATAAAGTAATTTGAGAGAATTGGCAATATTTTGCTCAGTTTCCAACTTTTGTAAACCAATGACCCTAAATATGACGTCATCATGCCCCTTTGATGGTCACGTTACCAATAAAAGAAAACTCTAAATTTGTCTGCGTGCTACACAATTTGGGTATTTAATCAGTGGTTTGATAATTTGTATTCGTTTTTGCATTCAGCCAAGCATGGTTTTCTTTTTATTTTGAAAAATGTTCTTTTTAAAGAGATAAACGATACTTCTGAAGATGTATATGCAGAAGCATACGGAACGTCAAGTAAAAGATAATTTCAAAAAGGATGCGTTTATATATGATGTTTGTCACCGCTGTTTGTGTATTATTTCTGATCAAACTGAGATGGCCAAGGCAAAAGAGAATTCACAGAATATTTACCAAAGTTGAACTTTGCTAATTCATTCTTTTTCAACCCTGTCTCGCCTCCTTGAGGTAATGATCATTCCAATAAATAAGACAGTTTAGAATCCAATTGAGGCCTTACACTACTGTAAAATTGATGTTAAAATCGTTAAAAACGAGAGGAATGCAGCGAATTCGCGGACCTTTTATTCCAGAAATTACTTAGCACATCTTCTTTACACTCGGTCATTAGATAATACCTCTCGTTTTTATTCATACTCATACCTCTTTATTTATCTTAGGCATTTTACCCCCACATTCTCTCGCTTTTCACACATTTTTACTTTACATCTGTATATAAGCCCTGCGCGGAATATATTTTTTCTTATCCCTGATGATGCCGTAGATCGGCGAAAGCTCGGATTCTAAACGTTTTTAACGATTTTAACATCAATTTTACGGTAGTGTAAGGCCTCAATTGGATTCTAAACTGTTTCATTTAAAATGCTACTGACGAACAATATCCAACGATTACCAATAAATAAGGCATACGGACTATATTCTTTTCCCACTCGCATTCTAAGATCGGCTAAACATATCATGAGCCAACCTTTATCCTTTCTCGTAAACAAATCACTCGAAAACGGCGCACATCCTTCCAAAATTAAGATTGCTTAAGTTATGCCAATATATAAAAGTGATGACGAATCAAAGCCATCAAATTATAGACCAATCAGTATTATTGCTTTCGGTTTTTAACCGTATTTGTGAAAAAATTATGTATTACCGTCTTAAATCTTTTCTTGAGCAACACAATATCTTTCATGATTCACAATGTGGTTTTCGCCAAAAAAAGATCCACTGAACATGCACGTTTGGGACATAATTAATCAAATTGAAACAAACATGGGTGGAGAATTGTACTCATGCGGGGATTTTTATAGACCTACGAAAGGCCTGCGAGGAATAATAAATGACTGCATGGTTTTCTTCATGTTTACTGGGTAGTCAAAACAAATTGGTGGTAAAAATACTCAGTTCTAAAAAGGAAACAATTTTGTCAGGGGTCGATACTGGGACCTCTCCTTTTTTTGATTTATATAAATGATATATCCAATAATGCTGACCAACTGAAAGTTCTATCTTTTTGCTGATGACACTCATATGCTATATGCTCACAGAAATCTTAAGTCACTTGAAACCATAGTTAATGCTGAACTTTCTAACGTCTGTGGCTGCATGGTTAACTGCCAATAAGATATCTTAAAAATCAAGAAATCTAACTTTGTTATATTCCGACCTAGACAAAAGAAACTCGAAATTACGAAGTTCACTTGAAAGTATTTGATTATCAAAGCAACACATGTATTTTCTTAGAACGTAAAAATTATGATAAATATCTAGGTGTGTTGATTGATAACAATCCCTCATGGAAATATCATATTGTCCACTTAGCTTCAAAAATAAGTAAAACAATTGGCATTATTGCTAGATTAAGTCATTTCGTACCCCTATAGCTACTTTACATCGCATATACATCTCACTTATCCAGCCTTACCTATTGTATGGCATAGTCGCGTGGGGCCGAGCCGCTAAGACTCATAGGAAACAAAATTCTCATTCTCCAAAAACGTACCCTCCGCCTGATGTACTTTGGTGACTACAAATGTCATGCTGTACCCTGCTTTCTTTCTTCTCGTTTTCTTCCTCTTTGATTTTCTGTACTTTAAATCAGTTACTGTTCTGATGCATGACATATCTAACAACTTATCGCTTCCTAATATTGCTAATTTATTTTTAATACAAGCATTCATTCATAAAACAAGGTCATCTTTAAGAGGTGACTGTTTTGTTAAACCCTCAAGACTTGACAAACAAATTAAATCCTTTTCAGGAATTAAATGGTGTAAAAATTAGGAATAGTTTACCTCGTGAAATTCGCCATCTGTTCAAAAACAATTTTACAATTAAAATCCACAATATCCTACTCCAAAGACTTTCAGAATAAAATGACTATGTTGATTTATCTGTCCTAGCAACAAAACCAAAATATCTTAATACTTTCGCTTTTCATATCTGCATCTTTGTATTGATTTGATTTTAGATTAACAGTTTACTTGGTTGACTGTATACTTTGTACACTAGATATTTGTATACCTATCCGTTCTATAATGCATCGTTTGTAAAACACAACTGAATACAGTAGTTTTCTCTACTTGTTCGCTCTTTTATACACCTGTAGCCACTGCTCGCCTCGACTAGCTTTTGCTAAGTGGGAGCAGTGCATATTGAACCTGTATCTTATAATGAAATTCTACAATAAACAAAACAGTGAACAAACAAGAAACAAAACAAAACAATATCGGTTATTACTGTGTTGTGACCCTTGCTCAAAACGAGGCATCTTCAGAGAGCACTGCATTCTGGTCGATGCATAGTACAT
>NC_090893.1:41788295-41793295 GCF_036669925.1 Montipora capricornis
AAAAAAACTTCAAACTGTACAGCATTCCCTTTTGGGTTGGTGAAAGTAAGCAGGGAATGCCAATTTGAAACTGAAATGCGGATAGCTCAGAAATAAATGGAGAAAAAAAAAGGGGAATGAAACACTTGATACCGAAGAACCTGTTAAAATAAAACTGATATTATACTCATGTACAATTGATGTACCGTAAGTTGTACTCTCATGTAACATACTGTTGGTAAACAAATCCCCTTATGTTTTTTAATACTTGTTATTAAAGTATAAGAAGATGCAATTTAATTTTAAATCCTTACATGAGTGGTGTCAGCCATGCATCTGTACTCTCATAAAGCACGCTGTTTTAACCAATCAGGCCATGCGATGTATCAGAATTTTCTTATAAATGTTGTTAAGCTTTAATATCTTCTTACATATCAAGCCTGGCAACTTACTTTTAGCCACTGATGGAATCCTAAAAATATCAGACTTTGGAGTTGCAGAGGTAATACTAATTTGCATTATTTTTTCCTACACACTCGTTAACAATATTATTTTTTACCAAAGTGATGGTAGAGGTGAATATTGGGGATTGTACTCCAAGGAGCGACATGACTGTCCTTCACTTTCCTTGGTGGTTCGAGAAGAGTACAGTGTAAAATTATTATTGGTGAAGTAAAATAATAGAATACTGAAGCACACCAGCTGAACAGAACAAAAAGCATGTAAGAGTTGTTGGAGGCCATCTTGTTTCTTCTTATTTGCTGGGAAGTGACAGGTTTTTGGCTAATCATTTGAAAAGTGCAATTCACATGAATCTATACTGTACACTGTGCATTGTATGATATTATTCATTCATTATTTTAATTTTAGTTGGAGGATTGTTTCTTTACTTGTACATGTATCAGTCAGCTTTTATATCTGACCAGGGTAGGAATTCAGTCGGTAGAGCGGCGGAGATCTAACCCGAAGGTCGTGGGTTCAATTCCCACCCTGGTCAGAGTTTTTCTCTGTCCTTGTGTGGGCCCATTTCCATCAGTAGGGCTAACGCTCACATGGTTCATATGGGATAGAAAACTAGCACTTCACATTACCCTCTATTCAGTTAACTCTGTTTAAAATATAAGTGCTACACGGCCAACGTTTGTATAAACGTAACCTTTCCTTGTACTTGTACATGTTCATTGCCGTGACCTTAACATCTTCAATTCCCACGGCCTGCTCCCGTCTGACCTTGTAGCTCAGTCGGTAGAGCGGCGGAGATCTAACCCGAAGGTCGTGGGTTCAATTCCCACCCTGGTCAGAGTTTTTCTCTGTCCTTGTGTGGGCCCATTTCCATCAGTAGGGCTAACGCTCACATGGTTCATATGGGATAGAAAACTAGCACTTCACATTACCCTCTATTCAGTTAACTCTGTTTAAAATATAAGTGCTACACGGCCAACGTTTGTATAAACGTAACCTTTCCATGAGCTTTTATATCTGCTTTGTAATACAACATTTTCACAAATTGCATAAAAATCAACAATTCCCTTTGTATTTTACAGAGATTAAGTCCATTTGCTGCAAATGACATGTGCAGAACTAGTCAAGGATCTCCGGCATTTCAGCCTCCTGAGATTGCAAATGGACTTGAAAGATTCTCGGGGTTTAAAGTTGACATCTGGGCGGCTGGAGTCACACTGTATGTCCTATTTTGAACTTGATTTGTCATTGTAGTTAACAAATCGAAAGTGGTTCAGCATTGTCTGTACTTAAAAATATTGAAGATCCGTTACCAGGATTCATGCTAAGAAAGAAGTAAAATCGTTCTCTGGTAAAAAGTTTTGAAAAAACTATGAGCTTTCGACAGACTGAACTGCTGCCTTCAAGGGATAAAAATGTGTGAAGCCTAAAAGTGAAAGAATTTTAATATAACGAAAAATTCGCATAAATTAAAGGATAAAAGCATGTAGTAGAAAGAATGTTAAAAATGCTAAGAAAATTAGTGTTTCTGTACTCTTATCGAGAACGACATTCGTTGTCACAGTGGTCCAAACGTTGTGGACGCACCGAGTGAGTGCTCAACAAATTTTGACCAGTGTGATGACGGATATCGTTGTCGATAAGAGTACAGACAACGCTGAACCACTTTCGATTTGTTTTTTATCACAATATTCAACGCCGAAGAAAGTGTAGCAGAGCCAGACCAAAATCATGACACAAAAAAAGAGCAAGCGTTGTCTATAACTTTCTCGCAATATGATTGGTTTATTTTCCAAAATGAGCATTCCTGATTGGCTATAACATTGCGTGACAAATTGATGTGAGCATGACGCGCGCATCGTTGTCTAGACTCCTATCGACAACAGCAAATTATCCGATCAGATTGCGAGATTTCATGCAATTGTGGTAAAAATTAATTTTAAATTTAAGCAATCGAGGATATTATCCGTGTTTACATAGCCTAATCTAAACTCCCAACTCCCCCAAGTGTTTAGATGAGGCTATGTAAACATGGAAATTAGTCCTCTATTGCTTTTAGAAAATATTCCTCAAAAATAATTCGACAAATGATGTAAAATGCCGTTTTTAACTTCTTGATTGAAACGGATTTTCTTGAAACGCGCTCGTATTTCCTACCAGCCAATCAAAACGCGCATCTGACAACACAACCAATCAAGATTCGTGTGATGCCACAGCCTTGTTTACATACCCTCATCTAAACACGGCTATTGACCAATAAGAGTGCACGTACTATCCTAATTATTATATAACAACAGATATTAAACCTAAAGCAATTATATTACGAAGAATAAAGGGGGTAGTTTTTTAAGAAACTGTGGTGAAGCGTCGGTGGGAAAGTGGTGCACAAAAGTTTGGTTTTGTCAACGGAGTTGATAATGTAAATTGACCACCGTACAGGGGTGGTGGTAACATGGCAACGTGAAAAATAGGAATACATTAGTTAAACAAAAAACGTTCGTTAATACCGTGGGGATTAAGAGTGCCGATTTGGAAGATGAATTTTTGTTCCAGATTCTTGCGGCTTTCCGTCATTCCTAGATGTAGGGAAAGGCCGCAGATAGCCATGTGTTGTTTGGAGTGGTTAGGGAGATTAAAATGACGAGCGACTGGCATAGATACATCATTCTTCTCAACATCGCGAAGGTGTTCGCGGAATCGGTCGCCTAGTCGTCTACTTGTCTCGCCGATGTATAATATATTGCATAACGTACAGGTTATGCAATAAATGACATTTGCGGAGGTACATGTGAAGCGATCGGTGATCTTAACAGATCGCTTAGGTCCCGATATTTTGCTAGTGTTTAGAGTGAAAGGACTAGTTTTGCATCGTGGGCGCGCAAATTTGAAAACGCCGGGTTGCTCGTTAGTTTTGAGTGCGCTTCTAACTAAAAAGTTGCCTACGTTATTGTCGCGTTTGAATGAAATTAGTGGAGGTTGTGAAAAGATTCTACCAGTCTCGGGATAAAAACATAGCCAACTTTTTAGTTAGAAGCGCACTCAAAGCTAACGAGCAACCCGGCACTTTCAAATGCGCGCGCCCACGATGCAAAACTTGTCCTTTCACTCTAAACGCTAGCAAAATATCGGGACCTAAGCGATCTGTTAAGATCACCGATCGCTTCACATGTACCTCCGCAAATGTCATTTATTGCATAACCTGTACGTTATGCAATAAATTACACATTGGCGAGACAGGTAGACGACTAGGCGACCGATTCCGCGAACACCTTCGCGATGTTGAGAAGAATGACAAAGATGCATCTAAGCCAGTCGCTCGTTATTTTAATCTCCCTAACCACTCCAAACAACACATGACTATCTGCGGCCTTTCCCTACAGCTAGGTACAACGGAAAGCCGCAAGAATCTGGAACAAAAATTTATCTCCCAAATCGGCACTCTTAATCACCACGGTATTAACGAACGCTTTTCATTAACTAATATTCCTATTTTTCACGTCGCCATGTTTCCACCAATATGGTAACTCCTACTCTACTATAGAAAACTACGCTTAACCCACAATTCCTCGATTTGTTCTGACAATGGGCTAACACTCGAAAGGTCAGCTTTTGGAATCCCTGTACGGTGGTCAATTTACATTCTCAACTCCGTTGATAAAATCAAATTTTTGTATATTACAAAGACTCCGTTGGAAATAGAAATTCAGGGCTTTCAATAACTTTTCAAGTAGATGTCAGTACTGGTCACTCTTATCTTTTTCAATGGTTTGAATGAAAATGATACATACCTTTGTGCTCACCGAGCAAACAACTGTAAAATGGCCTAACATTATACTTGTCGTTTCTGTTTACCATAAATGGAACCTTTCAAATGCTATCCTTTTATTTTTTTTTTTTGACTTGAGTCAAGTTTAATCACTCACTGAAAAACTATGTTCCCATATCTGGCCGGTTTAGGCCGGTTTGGACGTCAAAGGGTTTTAATAAACGTCCAAACCGGCCTAAACCGGCCAGACTTAGTATTTTACTCTGTCTAACGCCAGACGATTTTAGTCGTAAATGGAGAACCCCTGGGAGTCAATGGGTTAGCCCTGTCATAAATCTCTTTCTTTGCTTTCTTCATGAAAAATAAAGGTAATTTGAATCGGGAGGTGGATAACGACATACCCTCCTCATTTTTCCTCTGGTTCTTAATTATCCCTAGAATAAGTTACAGGCTCTCAAACACTGAATTATCAAGCATCAATCAGTTCAGTAAGTGAGTAAAATAGTATCCTTCTGCTTGAAAGCTGTAAGATACCTAATGTCCAAGGGCTGGCCTCCAGTCACTATCCTCTTCTCTCCTATAATTTGCAAATCTGACAACGTAGTAACAAACAGCCACTTATCATCACAACATATGGTATATTCATAGTGTTGGCTCCTCTTTGAATCCTGTTAGGTACAACATAACGACAGGAAAATATCCTTTTGAAGGCGAGAATATCTACAAACTGTTTGAAAATATTGGCAAAGGACAGTTTACAGTCCCAGAAGGAGTGAGCGACTCCTTAGCCGAT
>NC_090893.1:41795795-41808295 GCF_036669925.1 Montipora capricornis
TGTCAAGAAAATCTTGTCTGCGTAAAATATTACTAATTAATGTAAGGGTACCTTTTAAACTATTGGGATTTACAGGAGATGTTGTTGCTTAAATTTTTTCTTTAGATTAAACTTTTTCAAACTTCATTTTCCTTTGTTTCGGATTATGATAATATAAATAATATTCAACGAAGAGAAATTTGAACTGGTTTGAAAAAGTTTAATCCAAAGAACCACAACAGATGTACTGTTGACCCGAATACTGTGTTAGATATTGCCTTTATGAATTAATACTGAATCAATACTGACCTTCACAAAAATACTGCATAGTGTATAACTATTCACTAATTCAAAACTGTGAAGGTTATGTAAGAAATTCACATTCCTTTTTTCATTTTCTTTTCTGGCGAAAGGTATGCTCAATGCAAATCCAGAATTCAGATTAACAATACAGCAAATTCGGCAACAGAGGTATGTATTCTTAGCACAACAGTTTTAAGATTGGCAAGTTAGTAAGTAATGTGTAATGCTCTGTGCATTTTAGTGGCTTGTATTTTTTTAGGGGTATAATGTTTACTTTTTGTTCGTAAAGTAATCAGCCAGCCTTTGTTATTGTAATTGAAGTTGTATAAAGTTTAAAATGTAATGTTATTATTTGGAAGAAAGTAATTTTTCATGTGGATAAAGACAGTTTAATCAGAGTCAGAATCTGGAAGAAGATTCTCTTGCTACTTCGCTTACTCTGGATAAGCAACTGTTGACCAATCAGGATCAAGTTATCATGCCCTCTTGTTTATCAAACTTGCCCTTGTGATTAAGAAAACTGCCCTCCGTCTCAGCCAATCAGCGTTCAGTAATTTTGCCCCGTATGTGAAAAAGTACTATACCATTGCCGCTTCGTGAAACAGTTGTTTAGATTAGTACATTTTGTTGAAAGCGTTGAAGCGGATGGACTTCCTTACACCGTGATTTTAGGGTCTAGTCCATGGGTAAGTAGTAATTGGTATTTTCTGCTCCCCAATATCTAATTCTTTCAGATGGGTATCTA
The DNA here is from genome assembly GCF_036669925.1 of Montipora capricornis. Taxonomy (NCBI): domain Eukaryota; kingdom Metazoa; phylum Cnidaria; class Anthozoa; order Scleractinia; family Acroporidae; genus Montipora; species Montipora capricornis. The sequence continues at coordinate 41,796,823 of NC_090893.1, forward strand.
AAAGTCACCACAAAAGCAGCCACTTTGTACCGATTCCACCTCTTGAAGAGGGAGATACATTGCGTAGCATGACTGTGCTGCCATACCTTGATGACTTGCACAATCCATTCTTAGATGAGGAAGAAACAGAACAATATAGTCGGTATGACGCATCGTTTTCAGCAGGTAGGCGCTTTGCGTGCATCTTCTAAAATACTCCGAAATCTTTCGGGCCTATTTCGGAGATTGGGTTCGGCTGTCGCTGCTCCGAAAATTTCGAACCGAAGACCTTCTTGTTTAACTTTCTTTAACTTTTGAATGGAAAGTTTTTTTATCATTTCTTCAAATTTTTAACGAACGTTCTGAGGTACTGTACTGCTACATGTAGTTCTTTTTTTTTCAGGATCACACTTAACGCTAACTTTCATAAAACACTTCCTAGTAACTTTCTCAAGTGGTTTTGACTCCTCCGTGTATGTGATACCTGTTGTTAAATTTGAATTTTATTCTTAAATTTCCAATCTTGGTGTTGCATCTCCAGCGTCCTGATTGGCCCACTGAGCGGAAGGTGGCATAAACGAGTAGACAGTTTGTGTTACCATATTAGGGAGCTTAGGCACGCGCGTTTTTGAGACGCGTACAGCAACCGGAAGTGGCTTGTTTCCCCTCTTAACTTGTCTCCACACAACCACATTGGCATTGCTTAGTATCCTTTCTCCATTAGAGATGATTAGTTCAACAATCTGGGAGAAAACACTGTCCTGGCACGCAAAATGTTCTCTTGTTGTCGTCCGCGTCTGAAAAACGCGCATGCGTAAGCTCCCTATTTCCTTCCACGCAGACTCTTGGGTAGCCTGCATAGCTGGCGGTTTGGTGAAGAAGCTTAAAACAGCAAGCAAAGGGAGAGGGATGAGCAGGAGTCTCCTCGCCCCCCCCTTCCCCCATCCTTCGCTTTGCTCTTTTAAGTTCAGGTTTTCGCGCAGCCATTACATTATAACGTCAACTAAAATTCACCAAACCACTTGCTACAGAGGCTAACTCTTGGGCTGTAGTTGGAACTGAAAACCTGTGACGGGCAAAACTAATGTTTAGATTTCATATTGAATGTTTAAAAAATGTTTAATACCTCCCCTGAAAAAATGTTTATCACTCTTCTCATATCCTTTTTTGATAACTGAAAGGCGTATTTGGGCTAAAAGCGATGAATAATCCTTCGATTTACTCTATGGCGTAATCTTGAACGAAAGAGCTCTGGGCTCTTGGGCGAGCCAAAACAGAAACTGGTTTCAGGTGGAAGGACGCCTAGTGGCAATTCTTTCCTTGCAGCGCTTCCAGTATGGCGTCCTTTGAACGAAACGTTCGTCGAAACCCACTTCCAACGAGCGTTAATTAAAAAAACGCCCGCTCTGCAGGCTTCCTGTATTCTAACATTGTCACGAAATGAAGCGTGACCAGATCACGCATGTGACTTAACATAATATGGCGCTACTATCCACATTCCAACATAGAGTGTAGGTGATGCTGATGTTATTTTGGTCATATTTATTCTTTCTTCTAATCTTCAGATGAGTCTCCAAGTGAAATCTTGTCGCCATCTACTCCAAGCAGAAGAAAATCGATTTTAAAAAGACCAAGCTTTGGTTCCTGTAAAGCTCAGTGATTCAAAGTTATTTAATTTATGCCCAAAGTATCAAGTTATTGGGCTAACCTTGTTTGTACATTTTACCATTTTAGTAGGGTGATCAATTATTTTAAACCAGTTCACGAAAATTGCTGCCACTTACTTAAACATTCTACAATAAATTGTACATAAAACTGATTCCAAATGTGTCATGTTCCTCCTGGTGGTAAATTGCTCTTGAATTAAACTAATTCTCGTGGTAAGATACTGTAAGTCTCCGCCCCAAAACAAACACACTTTTCTAATTTTTATCAAAAAAATTCAATTTCGATGTTTCGCTCAAATCGCGTTCATCATCACCACATAAAGCTGTCTCCCTTCCAGCCATTTTAGTGTTGTCAATCAACGCTCCATCACACAAAGGAGCGTTGCGTGACAACACTAAAAACTGTGAATTTCCCGGACTAGGAATTGAGCGACTTTAGAAAAGTACGACGGCCAAGGTAACGAGAAAGTGGCTTGACAAATTTTAACTTTTCGTAATGTTAAGTATTTTGCATTTTTTTTGCACGAAATTGGCAATATGCATTTGTATCGTATGACTGGATTGCATCCACGTGATGAGACGGTCATGTTGGTGTACAAAAAACGGAAAAAGGCCCCACAAGTTTTGCATAATGATAGAGTCAAATTCCCAAAAGACATTTCAATGCATTGTTCTGTACACCAACATGGCTGCCGTGACGTCAGATGCAAACCATCAATAGACCTTTTTACCGATTCGGCGGCCATTTTGATTTCTATTGTTTCGAATAGCCATTATGGGATGCCCAGGGGGCAAATACATATTAATTTGCCCCCTGGGCATCCCATAATGTCTTTCGAAACAAAAGAAATCAAAATGGCCGCCGTATCGGTAAAAAGGTCAATACAATACAATACAATACAATAGATACTTAATTGACCGCTCCCCATAGGGGCTTTTCAGGGCCAATGAAACAATCAACGAAACAACAGAACACAAGAACAACAACTGTTAAGAATCCCAACTGGCCGGAGGCACACCAGTTGGCTATTTACAAGTGCAGCTGGGAAGTTGAACCAGGGACTACCAGGAACAAATTCAGCGAGTGGTCAGAGCGGGTCTTGAACCCGGGATCTCCGGATCTCAAGGCAAGCGCCCTAACCACTGGGCCACACTGCCTCCTTCAGTGTCCTTTCAGTCTCCTTCAGGTCTATTCCAAGTCAAGGTTAGATAAATGAACTTGACAAACGCTAGACGAAGTCCAAACGGTGTCTTAAGTGAAAAGACCTGTTTTAAAGTTCCATCTCCTCTACCTTGCTGATACCAAAATTAATCATGGATAGAACGGAACGTTAAATTCAGGGAACACTTTTGGTTGTAATTGACCGAGTAATTTCAAAGCAAACTAGAAATGAAAAAAAAAAATTGCGCAAAATCGCGAAGAAGGGTATTAACGTTTTGGTTAAGAATGCAGCCCCCAACCGCGTCTGGAAGGAAGATATTTCGCCGTCCATTTATGGAAAGAAACTTTGGTCGACAACCTAAGTGATTTTGCAGTTTTGAAAGTTAAATTGCGGAGGTAAGCGGTTTTCTTGTTCGCCAACTGGCACGATGAAAGAAAAAACTGTATCTCACGATGATCTTTGAACTGTTTAGAGTTCGTCGTCTCTTAGTTACTAGGCAACTATTGGAAAAACGCCAATGCTTGGCTGAGAAAACAATGGTTTAGCTGAGATTTCCAGCTAGCCGTTGGTGGCTCGTTTTGCCCACGCCACAAACGGCTGAAGGTTCCCTGTGTATGGCTTCCGAAACAAGTCGCTGACTGAGACAGAACTCTTTGTGCACACGCTGTGATTTCGGTGACGGGAAATATGAATTTGTTTTGTAATTCAGTATGTCAGAACAGCGAATGAGGTCACAGACCATTGTACAGTTCTGTGCTCAGTTACCAGGCCTTTAAATAAAAGCGAGGCTGGAGTTGACCTTGCTTTGATGCAAACATCATTGCTTTTCTTATGTAAATCATGTTGTAACGCTAACGAGTTTCTATTTACATAAAAGCAGTGAGGTTTGTACCAAAGCAAGGTCAACTCCAGCCTCACTTTTATTCAAAGGCCTGGAAACTGAGCACAGAACTGTAGAATGGTCTATTACCAAGGATTCATGAAAGATACTAAATGACGCTCTCTGGTCTGTAATTTTTGTATTTTGTCGCATCAACGTGTCACAAATCTGTAAACAGTGCGACAGCGCTGATTCGCTGTTGTACTGGTTGTAGAGATCTGTGACAATTCGTAGCGACAAAGAATTCACTGTCACAATGGGGGAAAACGTTATTTTTGTTTTTCAAATGCGCCAACCACAGAAAACAAACGCTTTTTGTTTCGACACCCAATCACGCAGTGGTTGGGTCATTAATGACAATACGGTGACGTCAATGATATCTTCGCTTTCAACGACTTGATGCAGCGACTTGTCGCCAATGGTATCTCGATCTTAAAACAACCTAGCTATGATTTAAACCGTAAGTTAGAAGTCAATTATTCCAGATCCCACGTAGATCTTTCCAACCTTCGATGTAATTGCATCGGTATGGGGCACAGTTCCGTATTAAGTACTTTTGTTTCCCTTAACAGCTTAACCAATGCAGAGTGCAGTTGCTACAGAGACATAGTGATCCAGTTTCTTTCGACAAGAGGCCCACCTCAGTTGGAAGTTCTTCAAAGAAGACCTTTCTGGATACGTTTGTTAATCGATTAATTTCCATGACGCAAACGCTCAGCAAAAACATACTTGAAAACAATTGATTCTTACCGTGAAAACACTGATGATGGCTGGGTGTCTGCTGTGTCCTGATCCTATTTTGAAATTAGCAACAGGGACGGCTCAGCATAGTACATGCTAGGGAGGGGTGGCCAGCTCTTTCTTCTTTTCGTTTATCTCAAGCTTAAATACCAAGTCTCCAGAAAAATGCTGAGCTGAGGATAGCATTTACAACCCTCCAGGGTCTTGTAGAGCTCAAACGTATCTCGGGTGGGGGGGGGGGGGAGGGGGGGCGGGGGGTGGGGGGAAGAACATCTCAGTTCTTAAAAAGATGGAGCGTATGGCGCTGGGATTTTATCCACCCCTCCCCTACTCCGCGCCACGCAATTGAAAAATACCCTTCGCCATTGATGACACATTGATGACACATTGTACAAAGTTGCAGAGTTTCAATGGTAAATATACTGACAGAAAATTCTCATTCGATGTTGACTAGCTAAATAGCACGTTTCTGTTTCCAAATTGCTAAAAATGTGAGATTGCTTCAAATGAAATCTGGACTTTCGGCGTCGCACGATTTCCCCAACGATTTGCATTTGCATGCCAAAACAAATCAACTTTCCAACTGATTCTTTAACAAAGCTATTAATAATTTCTCTAATTCTGAACAGTTGTAATCTCATACATAATTCATTACATTAGTCTACTCTTCCCTGGCATTTAATACTGTCCATTACTTGCCTTCTGACGACCCTGAGCCCTTTTCCACGCATTGGCAAATCACAAAATGTTTGTTGGAAGACTCATTGCGGTTTCACTGTTCGCCTTGTTACAGGAATCATTTCCTCCTACAAGTTGTAAAAAACTCGAAAATAAAAGGTAAGCATCATATCTAAATTCAATGATATCCCCGAGAACACTAGAATTTGTCAAACACATTCACGACTTAGCGGACCCGACAGAATGCTCCAAACCAAAAAAATGGAGATTGATTTGAACTTTGGAGAATGGAATTCCAGTACTTAACAGTAACTAGGTTAACCGTTGATCTTATTTTTATGGGACGAAAAGAAAAACTCAATTTTTTTCTTGTATAATCCGGAAAAGATAAAAATATTTTCTCAGGTAAACGTTTTAGTTTCACTAGCCGAAAAAAGGTCTTAAAGATCCTTTATCAGTTTGTTGTGCACTCTGGAGTAAAATTCTACTCTGTTTTAATTTCTCGGAATTAAACACATATATGATTCAGATAAAGAAAAAGAGAACTTTTAAATTAATGACATCTCCTCTCACTGGAAAATGCGGAAATATGCTCTCCAAGAGTAAAGATGCTAGGTTCACCAAACGGAAACAGGGGGAAAAAACGTTTTAATTAAAGATATTTCCTTAATTTGGGGTGAAATCTGGGGCATGAGATTCTATTCTATTGCAAGAAGGTATATTCAGTCAAAAGGAAAGGAGAAAATCTTCCAATATCAATTACAGCAATTACTCCCTGGAGAATGTTGAGTATCATTTTCTTAAACTTGCATCGTTGGAGTCGGCGTTATACTTAATAAAAGTTTTAAGAGAGAAGAATTAATTAATTTCGGAGCGGTAACTAGTGGTCATGAATTGTGAACTTTATGGATAATGCAAAATTTGAACAGCAAACGTGTGAAAGAGACACACACCACTGATTGATTAGCACCGACTACATTACTGGCCGATTTTTCGCACAATTTGTGGAGTACCGCCCAGAAGAGAGACCAAGGGCCGTATGTGTGTGTATGAAACTGAACTATTGTATTGTAACTTAAAGTGCTTAAGAATGCAAGAAATCCTGGCCAAGTGTTGGCCTTTATTTTTAGTGCGGAAATTTCCAAGTTGCATTCAGAGAATTTTCCTTTCAGCATTATGTCCTGGGGTCCACTTAACAACTCGTCGTCATACGTGGAATGGGTTTGTTGTTTCTCTAATCTGTTCCAGTTTCTCCGTGTTGTCTCTCTCTCTCTCTCTCTCTCTCTTAAAAATAATAAAACTGAACGACATTTTATTTGATATACACTCATATAATACTTCGTTTTGTTATAGAAAGACCATTGTTATACCTTCCAACGTGTCACGTGTCATGGGTCAAAATCCCTAGGGCGAACAAAACTCCCCTACTTCCTAGGAAAACAACGACTTCAATGCCAGCCGCGTCAAGGAAATAATGTTTACGCAGTCATTGCAGCTAAACGGTTTCAAACAACAAGAACTGAAGAAGAAATTGAACAGCTTCTACGCGACAAAAGCTCGAAGTCTACTAACAAGGCCACCCACAATGCCGTGAAAACGTTGAGAAACTTCTGCAAAGAGCAAAATCGACGAAAGCTTCCAAAAACTGAGCAAAACATATCTATTTTGAGTTGGGAGGTATAACAAAACACTTAATGACTGGCCCCACAGCAGGAAACAGTGAGTTTGTTTCCCTTGGGGCCAGTCATTAAGTGTTTATTGTTTTAGCTCCGTCAGTAGAGCAACCGGGTGATCTTCTCCGGAGGTCGTTAGAGACGTCTTTTTTTTTTTGGTTTTTTTCAATGGGCCGACTTCAATTAGCAGACCCATCCCTAAGATGGTTTTTATCAAGAGAAAATGAGGGGACAGAGAGGGAGGCTCAGGGCGTTGGCCGGGATATGTCATGTCCGCGAAAGTTATTTTTAGACGAGCGGAAGTCTTTGTTCTAGCGGAAGTCTGTCTTCCGAGACGTCTGCATGCAGACGTTAAGTCCACTTCGTCCGCCATTACATGAAATCTTTGCTTTTCTTTCAAACATCAGACCGAGGTTGGCCTGCATGCAGACGTCTCGTCTTCCGCTAGAACAAAGACTTTTGCTCGTCTAAAAATAACTTTCGTGGACATGACATATCCCAAGGGCTGGACCGGGAGCCCCCCCTCTTTGTCCCCTCATTTTTTCTTGTTTTTATTAAATTACCAAGCACCTTCAATCATCCTTTACCTGTTGACACTCAACTAAATTTGCTTCCAAAGTGTTGTGGTTGCCACAACAGATCAAGAAAGACACGCCGGTGTGAGAAAATTAATACAAAGACCACCTGCGTAACTGAATTAGCCGGTCAAAGGTTATGTTTTTATAATGCCACCTGTAAAAACTAGTCATATTATGCTGAATTCGATGACTCCTGAGTTAATTGTCGAAGGCCGGTGACGTTCTTTCAACTTTGTTATAGTAGCTTGATCCTAGAAGAGCATATTTAAGACTGGCGCAGAAACTATTCGGTTGCCATGACATGGTTGCCATAACCCAGTTTGGCAAAAACCCAATTTCATATTGTTCGACTTGGTCATGGCACCTATAACAATAGGCCTTATGCATGATGACGTAATTTGCTGAACAATTCACAACCAAGCCTCGTTTGCACAAATTTATTCACATCGAACATGCAATACTGTTTGCATGCGGGTTTTCTTTACGAGTTTGCTCCTTTGGAATTCAGCTCAAGCTTAAATTTACAAGTTTTATTTTCGAATTCGAGGCTTTGTGTTGAAATCAGGTGGTCAGACGTCATCACGCATAAGGGCTGTCATATAACGTTTTTCATTAAGAGAGAGCTTTGAATAATTGATCTACCATTTTGAACTTTTCAGTGGAAAGCATTTTGATGTGGAAGAGCTTTTTCGTGGAAGAATCGAGGCACCGAACAAAACACACATACTTGATACAATATTCAAAGGATACGACAAGCGGATAAGACCTCATTACAGGGGTAAGGGCGTTGCTCTATCTCTTTCTGTTGCAGGTGAGCAGGGCAGGCGCAGTGGTGAGAGCACTCGCCTCCCACCATTGTGGTCCGGGTTCGATGCCATATGTGGGTTGAGTTTGTTGGTTCTCTATTCTGCTTTTGTCGTGCTGAACGAGTGAGAAGACGAAGACAAACTACAGCCAGAAATCGGGCTATTCTTGGATTTCACATGACGTCACGGCCGCCATGTTGGTGTCCCCAAACAATGAAATGGCGGCCATGTTGGTGTCCCGATCCAATCCTCCGGGAATTTAAAGCTATTATTATGCTAACCAATTTCTTTGTTTTCGTTGAAAAACATGGCTGTTGATCACGTGAGCGAAACCCAAGAATTTGCCAGGAACTGGACCCTTCACTTGTAGATGCTATATATATTTGAGTAAGTTAACTCAGTAAAGGATTTAGGTCGACACGAGGTCCAGATATGTTCCAGACAACTTAGGGCAGCACTGCCTCGTTTTGCTCCTTGTTTGTCTTGCCGGATTGTTCCGGTAAGATCCAATATTGATCCGATATAGAAGCGTCTGTGCTTCATTCGTAACACAACAAAGCGCACGTTTAATTTGTTGCCACGAAACATATGCGTTGTGAAATGCAAATTAAAATCGTTCCTTTGATGAATATTACAGAAAAGCCAGTACTGGTTTCATTGTACGCTGCGGTTGACTCTTTTCACGACATCAAAGAGGAGGAAATGGTAAGAATGGTGTTTGCCTCTCTCTCTTTCTCTGTATGTAGTTTGCCGAGGAGATCTTTATCAAAGGACTTGGTAATAGAGCACACATTGTCAAAATTAAGTCATACTTAAAAAGTGAATCAACTGCCAGAAACAGCGTCCTTAATCAGTAGAAATGTAACCTGGCTTGCTCAAAATTTGTTGCATTATGATATGAGCTGTTAAAATGTAACAAATTTCTACGCACGAAGCGCGGCTTTCATAACTCTCGATATCATGTTTAATTTCGTCAGATCATTGTTAGAAATAACACGAAAACCGAAATTATGATCATACAAAAACAAAACAAAAAAAACATTTAAAAGCTTCTGCCTATTCCGACGCACCGGCAAGACCTGTTGTCAGAGCCTATTTAACCCACAACTGAGGCTTCACAAAGCCACAGCTGCGTGTATAATGCTTGTGAAGCTTGTACTCGTCCGCGTTCGGGCAGCATTTTCATCACGTAGGGGTACATAACCCTCCTGGAATGCTAAACCTCCAAAAGCAGTAGGCACAAGTGGGTTGTTGGGCTATCCAACCGACCCCCAGCTCTCGAGCGGCTCTTCACCAAAGCAAGTTGTACGGTGCAAGGGCAGAGGAGCCTATAATTTGCCATAGATCTGATCTGACCTAACAAGGCTTCATTTAATTCAGGCTTCGCACGGATCATGGAAATCCTGGAAAGTCGTGTGTTTCCAATATTGCAAAATCCATGCCTGGAAATCCTAGAAAAGGAAAGGAAAGGAACTTTATTTAAGTGTTTAGTCGTTCTAGCGCTGAAGCACTAATTGGGGACACTGTAATAAGAAAAAAATCATGAAAAGTAAGGGCAAGTTATATCTTTGCTAAAACAAAACAAAATTGTTGTCTCAACTTTTGGCAAACGGCGCCAAACGCTGTATATCTGTACGTTGTTTTCGAGAGCACTCCATTTTATTTCCTGGACTTTAATTATAATGCATTTAATTTCAGGGTTTCCAAGTCATGATTTGTGTCGTATATGCTCCTCTAAGTCCTGAAATAGTCGTGGAATTTTGAGACATAAAAAGTGTACGAACCCTGTTAATTATATAAATACTTACTTTTTACTTACTTTTTGTTTGTTTGTTTTTCTTTTCTTTTCTTTCGAGGAATACAAGGTGGAGTTGATATTGAAGGAAAACTGGAAGGATCCCAGACTTGCCTACGGCAACGCATCGTGGTTTGTTCGTTTGAAGGGCGACACACTTGCCAAAGTGTGGTATCCAGATACCCTTATAGAAAACTCAAGAAAACACGTCGTAGATGACAAAACGAGAACGGCTTTCCTCTTTGGAGATGGAACAATGTTTCTCTCGGAATGGTTTGTATCGCATTCTCACAAAGCAGTATCTGTTCAGTCTGTTCTGAAACGGAAAGCTAGAATTAAGAATGATGCCTTTGTACTCTTTGGCCGTAGTTAGCTGATCAGTGTAAACTGAGGATCGAATACTGGAGCGAATTAAACCATAGTATCTTTCCCGGATTGTTTGCCTCAATAGTCCACCATTTTCGAATTCGAATTCTCACGGCTGGACTGGATATAGCGTGGAATGTAGTCTAATGCGGGCAAATCTTCTCAAATGCAAAATAATTTGCCCGCATTAGCCTCCATTTCGGGTTAAATAACGTTTTAGTGTTAAACGATTTACAACTGCTGTTATCAAGAGCATGTTTGTTCCATTCTTTCATGCTACGTTTTCTGCAACTTGCACGGCACAGTTCTGACCTAATTCGACAAATATCGAAAATGTGTCTGATTGTATCGACACAAAGACATAATTCACAGGAATACCTCATCTGAAAGGCACTAATTACAACAAATATCGATCATTCATTCATTCATTCATTCCCCATTCATTTATTTGTATTCTTCTTTCATTATTTTCGTCTTCTCTCCTATTTTAGGATCAAAGCCACCCTTACAAGTCACATGGAATTCCATCGTTATCCAATGGATACTCAGACCTTGAGACTGCAAATTGCTGCATGTACTACACAAAATCTCTTTTTTGCGCCAAACTACTCATATGCCCATACTCTTCTCGAATAGATATGATAACACTGTAGGCTCTGACTCGAAACACTTAAGGTTTAAGTAAGTGAAGTATCCTTTCGCTTCTCGGAGACATTACCCAAAATCCGAGGGGCATAATTTTTTCATTGTATAAAAATACCGGGATTTTCCTCGTATCTTCTTGGCGCAAAGAGAAAAGATATATTTTTATCTTTCACATGTGAGAATATTTATGTCGTCTTGGTTACGGACATGTCAGCCAATAATGTTAGTACATCCTGTTCGTGCGGCCGTTGGTGTCACAAATTAATTAAAATATCATTTTAAAAAAATCATTTAAAAGATTGGCTTCGAGATGCGAAGACAGTGAAATTAACGTGTGCCTTTCTTCAGTCACGGTGATTACTTTTTTTCGGCGCTTTTAAAAAGCTTGAAGAATAAAAAAACTGAGATTTCTCAGATTTGGTTTTCTCGCTGCGCTAACCTTGCTCACCTGGGAGAGATACCATCACAGGGAGTCCAAGCTCACGACATGAACTCGTACGTG
>NC_090893.1:41810795-41835795 GCF_036669925.1 Montipora capricornis
ATAAGAGGCCTATGATCATCCACTGATTACATCACATGCAGCACACCCGAAACGCGAAGGTATTTCAAAACGTGGCAGTTCTAAAAATAAAAGAACACGGGACAAGGTTGGCTCAGGGGCACAATACGTCTCGAAGCTCCTGGTAAAGGACTCCTGCTTCCGGCCATTATACATTTGTTTCTTAGGCCATAAAGGAGTGTTGAAGAGCTTCACTGATTCAGGTACTTTAACCTTGTATTCCCAGGAGCTCATACGGCAGCTGTTGCTGAATTCCAAATAAGGCGACGCCTTCAGCATTACATCATGGGTTTTTACTTACCTTGTATCACGTGCACATGCTGCTCTTGGATCCAGTTCTGGATGGCGGTGGACGAGATCGGTGATCGAGCTGGTCTGGGCATAGCAACGGTGCTAACGGAGATCTTTTTACTGGAGTTTAGCAGCCACGGGATGCCGAAAGTTAGTTACGTGAAAGCAGCTGAATTGTATGTGGTCGTGTCGTTTGCTTTTATCTTTTCAGCATTAGTGGAATCTGCTGTGGTGTACAAAGCCAGTGCCATCATTCTAAAGGGAAACACAGAAGATGGAAAGAAAGATAATGATCAGGTATTTTTCTTGACATAATCATTCAGTTTAAAGTGCTACTATGACCAAAAGATCAATTCTTCTTTTTTTTTTTGGATTTTAAAACTATGTAAAATAAACACTGAGTGACCCAAGTTTTAAGCCTTGATTTCAAAAGGACACCCGACTGTTTTGTTTTTTACTGGAATTTCCCAATTTAATGGTCCGCGGTTACTAACTTCAAAATCTTGAGAAAATGACGTCAAAAACTCACTAGGTACGGAATGCAATGCGTTTTTACGCGGCCGAATTAATATGCAGCACGGGAGTTTCGAGCTAGTATTGCATATATAATGAGCTGCGTTTGCATGTCAGTGAATAAATGACGTCATTTCCCTAGATCCAACCCTCTGAGGTCCAATCGGCCAGTTTTGAAAGTGAGTAATGGCGGACAGTGAAATCCAAAACGTACACTCAAAGTAAACAGCCTTTGGATAAAAGTCAAAGCTCAAAAATTTGACAGCCAGGTGTTAAGAAAACACACCTTCAAAATCTAAAGAAAAAAAAGGGCGTGATTTTCCTTTTACCGTAGTAGCACTTAAAGACCTCTAAGCTTGATCATGTGCCGATTGCATTTTGCACGTGAGTGCAAAGTGCCTAGCTACTAGTTGGCTTGATAGCTAAATTGGCAGAGGACTGCACTGGTATCGCAGCGGTCATGGGTTCAAATCCTGTTCAATCCTGAGCCCTCAGGCTTTCCTTTCGTTACTACGTTACTGCTACGGTAACGTTCGTACATGCGATGATCTATTCTAAAAATCTCAACACCATGCGTTTGGTACAAATGGCGACTGAGATTGACGTACAGTGGTAACGCCTTCATGTATAACCCTTTGATTCTTATGACCTAAACATTTATTCTCCTAACTACTTCCATAGATTTCTTCCTTTGCTGGTCATAATAATCTTCATTCCCAATACTTGTCTACCTGACAGTGTATTGAAATTGAGAGGTGAATTTACATTCTGAACCTGGCAGTCAAACAGGAAAGCCTTTCCGCTTTCGCGAATAAAGACCTCACGAGCTCTTTTTTTCGCGAAAACGGAAAGGCTTTAATTAGGGACAAAACTTGTTTGACAAAACGCAAATTCATTCAATTTTCCAACATCCCATTCACATACTTTCGAAATAAGCTGGTGCATAATTACTGTACTGCCGTACTTCAAGACAAACAAGGATTGTCTTATTTTGCTTTCACTTATGCGGTTATTGATGATTGATTGATGATTTTTGGAATGTCCTTGTTTAAAAGGGAATGGTGAGAATGAAAGCAAAAGATGGTTTTTGAGACACTAAACGCCCTACTGCCCAGTTAGATACCTTTAGTTGTGTGAAGTACATAAAATTTGTCGAACGTTTAAGGAAGCCCTGAATTGGCTCCCATGAATTTTTTAAATCTTTGCCAATAGTTTTATCTTAGATTGCCAATTACTATTCTACAATGAAAAATGGGGGTCACCTAATTCATTACTTGAGTTATAAGCAAGTAAAGACGAAATATAGGGTGTCTTTGGAGAACTTTCACGTTTCTATGGTAACCTATTTCGTTACAATAGTAGCCGCATTTTGTTAAGCAATAATTGGTATTTCGATCAGGGCCGTAGCCAGAAAAAAAATTGTGACCGAGGCAATGACCATGGTTAAATTCTCTCCCTAGGTATTTTAGGCGTTTATGAGGACGGAAGCAAGTTCCTTTGGTTTGTCTCATACTGGCTACGGCCCTGATTTCGATGATTATAAAAAAGGCTAAAACGTACTAAAACTTTTAAGTAACCAAAACGTTTCAGACCGTTCGGTCATCATCAGTGGTACACGGAGGAAATCTACATACAACTTGGTATTGTTCGATTAAGTTATTCCTACGGGTCCATTGCAATTTATTTCACAACAACTTTTACACGAAACCAGATTACAATTACAAAGTACTCCAGAAGCTTGCCAACGACCCAAACCTGGTCGTCCTCACCCGTGGCAAAGACTCGTCAGTAGTAATCATGGAACGTGAACTGTATGTCACAAAGCTAGAGGGAATGATTAACGACGGCGTAGAGAAAGGAAAGTACGTGGAAACGTGAATGATCTAATTTCGTTCCAGAGCTTTCTGACCAGAAACTACAAAAACATCTTTCCTCTTGACAAATTCAAACCATCATCGAACCAGTCTGCTTTTTTCCATGAAACAGCTAAAACACACAAGTTTAACAACCCGTCCGAAATCAGCAAAGAAAGCCTAAAGCTGCGTGCAATAGCCCTTTTCACGGTTAGTTTTTCTCATTCTCCTTACAATGTAATCTAACGTGGATGTGAGGCAATTTCGGGTTAAAACTACAAAATAGCCCGAAATTGCCTCACATACATGCTAGATTATATTGTACTGTTGCAAATGAAAAAACCTGACCGTGAAAAGGGCTATTGTCAGCACCTGCGGCAATTATTGATACGAGACAGCCAAGTTTCTTGCCTCTCACCGAAAATGAATACGACATCAAGAACACAACGGAATTTTCGGAACGCCTAAACAACCGCTCACTGGATGAACCAGAAATCGTAGTATCCTACGACGTCTCCTCCCTTTTTACAGACTGAGGTCCCTGTGGATGAGACAATCAACTACATAGTCGAAGAAATCTACACAAGAAACAAGCTGCGTAAACTTGGGCCCAAAGCCCTCTTTAAACGACTACTCTGCAATGTCATCAAAAATACTGTGTTCACCTTCAAAAATCGCCTAAACAGACAAGTCGATGGGTGCGGAATGGGAAAGCCTCCGTCGCCAGTGCTTGCAAACATTTTCATGGCTAAATCGAAGGAAGACGTAGTCCTCCCATACAATATCAATCCTCCCTTCTATGACCGGTATGTAGACGACTGCTTCTCTAAGAAAGTAGAAAACGAATCCGACCGAATGCTTGAGCGCCTCAATAACTGCTATCATAACATCAAGTTCACAGTCGGGGAAAAGCCCAATCAAACTTGGACACTGCTTTTAAGTATCAAGAACAAACTTTCCACCGCCGTGTGGCAAACTAGGCAATGTCCCAACCCACTGGTATTCCCAAGTACCAACTAATTGGAAAAGAAACAGCATGGTGGGGGCGCTACACAGGAAAAAGCGGCTATCAACCAATCTTGAGTCCGACATAAAAGAAATAACCGAGTTCTATTTCAAAGCAGGTTCTCCCAAGCGCGTCATTCAAGCCACAATCAACCGTTTTCGCCACCAAACAGACAAGGAAGAGAGTTTAATCACAGAATATACGTTTGATGAGAGCACTCGCCTCCCACCAATGTGGCCCGGGTTCGATACCCATACTCGGCGTCATATGTGGGTTGAGTTTGTTGATTCTCTACTTTGCACCGAGAGGTTTTTCTCCGGTACTCCGGTTTTCCCCTCTCCTCAAAAACCAACATTTGATTTTATTTGCGTTAACTTGTTAATATCAATAGGCCATTTCCGAGTTCATATCTGCCTCCTCTTCAAAGCGAGTCTAAGTGCGAAGTTTTTGTGATTGTAATTCGTTCTACTTTACATATGAATGAAACCTAATTTTCATAACAAAAACTTCGCACTTAGACTCGCCTTGAAGAGGAGGTAGACATGAACTCGGAAATGGCCTATTTATAGTGTCCCCGATTAGTGCTCTACGGCGCTAGAAGATTAGACACTTAAATAAAGTTCCTTTCCTTTCCTTTCCTTTCCTTTCCTTTCCTTTCCTTTTATCATTTTGTGGCAAACACGGGAAATCAATAGTTTATTGAATCTCAGTGATGAAAACCAGCACAAATCAAATGTCATCTATCGTGCCGAGTGCAAACGTTGCGAAACCTACATTGGGGAAACAAAAAGAAACTTTGCAGTGCGAAAGGCAGAACACGAGAACAAGTCTCATAACTCCGAGCCTGCCCGTCATCTAGCAAAACATCCAACCCACGCATGCACCGAGAAAACCACCTTCCGGAGGATAATGATAATGAAAATGATAATGATAATGATAATGATAATGATAATGATAATGATAATGATAATGATAATGATAATGATAATGATAATGATAATGATAATGATAATGATAATGATAATGATAATGATAATGATAATGATAATGATAATGATAATGATAATGATAATAATAATAATAATAATAAAGATCAAAATATAAACACCCCGAAATCGAGATTGAGCGAATGTGGGGGATGAAGGCCACAACGATCCCAGTTGTGATTGGAGCACTGGGACGAAGAAAAAAGGGCTTGGAGAAATACACCAAACAAATCCCGGGTAACATCAAAATTAGTGAACTACAGAAGATTGCACTGCTAGGAACATCTCGCATCCTAAGAAAGACACTCTCTATCAAGTAGGATAGACTTCTACCTCATTTTAGCCCTAGGCCAAAGGAATGGGCTCGGCTATTGTGTTCTAAATGGGCATAAAGTTATAGAGATAGAATAATAATAATAATAGTAATAATAATAATAATAATAATAATAATAATAATAATAATAATAATAATAATAATAATAAATTTATAACGCGCCTTTTCCATGCAAAGATGATCAAAAGCGCGTAAATAATGGAGGGCCTGTTACTTGCTTGCAAGAAACCAACCCCTAACAAACAAATACATTCTTTCATTGCGAAACTGTTCCCCTTGGGAATAACTTAATCGAACAAAACCAAGTTCTAAGTAGATTTCCACCATGTACCACTGATAATGACCGTACGGTCGAAAATGTTTTTAGTAAGTTTTAGCCTTCTTTTAATAATTATCTTAAAAAGCAACTATAATGACATTAATTGGTATTTCATATCGTAACATGACATTGCTGTTGCGTAATACAGTGTTGTAGTGACAACCCCTCTAATGAGGCCCTGACAGGAAGGGGGGGGGGGGGGGGTTTCGTGTCGCTTGTCTGAATTTTAAAATCACTCGTGTCGGGGTTTAATCGGCTGATTCTCGGCCTTGACGTCACTGTCGGAATTTTGCTGGGAAAGGATGTCTTTTGTCGGAATGTCTTTATATGTGCTGTCGCTACTTTTTGGGCTATGTCGCTTGTCGGAATTTACCCTGTCAGGGCCTCTCGAATAAGAAGGTATCTTAAAAGTAGTGAAATTTGTTCCATCGACCTGAAGTGCTACTCTAAAACGCTTGTCATCGTACGTTCGTATGAGTTTGGATTTTTCTACACCAGAGTGTGTAAATAACCTCAAGTTACACTAGGGACAAGAGAAAATTGAGCTATTATAGTTGTGCTTAAAAGTCATAACATTTTTCAGGATCAATGCAGCTCCGTTGGGGGAAAGAAATCGCGCAATAAAGTGTTTACCACATCTGTTGACTCTACCAGAATATGTGAGGTGTCAAACATTGACTTTTCAAGCTGCAATGAAGCAGTGGACCAATCTACGGATTGCATAGTTGGAAGTAAACCAGTTTGGGAAAATGAACTCCCCACAGAAGACCCGTGTGCAGCATCTTCAAGAAGCTTGGGGTCTATGATTGACCACGGCTCACGTTTCGCCTTTCCTCTGATTTACATCACATTCACCATTGTTTACTTTGCGCTCGTGTAGGTGCAAGGGCAAAACTTGTATAAATGGCGCCCAAATTTGAATAACAATACTTGATACATCCTTAGCCTCACATTCATGAGAAAAATGAGGAGGCAGTGTGGCCCAGTGGTTAGGATGCTTGCCTTAAGATCCGGAGATCCCGGGTTCAAGACCCGCTCTGACCACTTGTTGAATTTGATCCTGGTAGTCCCTGGTTCAACGTCTCAGCTGCACTTGTAAATAGCCAACTGGCTTGCCTCCGGCCAGTTGGGATTCTTAAAAGTTGTTGTTGTTATTCTGTTCCGTCGTTTCGTTGTGTTTCATTGGCCCTGAAAAGCCCCTATGGGGAGCGGTCAATTAAGTATGTATGTATGTATGTAAAAATCCTTTGTCTTGAAACATAAACACCAGGCTAAGGATGTATCAAGTATTGTTATTCAAATCTGGGCGCCATTTATGCAAAGTGTCTATGTGGGTTAGGGTTAGGTGTCTTCGTTTTTTGTGTGAAGGTGTCGTTGTTAGTTTGTCGCGCTTGTAGAAAGTGATAGTTAAATAGTTTATCGTCATACATTCGAAAGGGTTTTAGCTTAATGTAGTAATTTTCAGTTCAGTTCGTGGCTCTTTAAGAGCAGTTTACCTTAAGTTCATTTTACTTCCTGGCAGATCAGTTTCTTCAACCCTTAGTGTTGGTTAGCTTCAAACGAATGTTAAGGCACGCGCAAACGGTTTCAAACATGTTGAAACGAAGTACAATCGATTTTGATTGAGCTTAAAAGCGTGAAAACTTTGCATTAACAACCACTCAACGTTTGTTTTGTTATCGCGAATTTTAAATGAAATTAAATTCTCCCGGCAGAATTTCTAACTGAATAAGCAATTTGTGGGGGGAGCACCCTTCCGGCAGAAAAAAGCACTTTTGAGCAGAATTTGAGAAGAATAACCGAAAAATCAGTAGCACTAATAATATGAACAACATTACTGAGTAAGAAAAATGGAAAAATAAATTATAACAAAAGTGAAAAATACCTTGTGAGTAATGTGATTTTTAACCCAAGCATTATTACATGATTCCCTCACATGCTTTCAAGTTTAGGAAAAAAATATATATAGCCCAAAGGACCCAATAGTTTGGGAGGCACCGAGCAGTATTCGAGCAGAATCTGGGTGTCCTAGCAGAATTTCGGGTAGAATAAGCCATTTTATGAGCAGAATCGAGATATCCCCTGTTCGTGGTGACATTAATGATGTCTTAGGTCACGTGACTCGTCAACAAGTTTTAAGCCACATGGTGGTGAAGAATTAAGGCGATTTACTGTCGACATTTAGTGCTAAGGTGTACGGACCAAGGTATTTATCACATTTTACGGTTGATAGTTAGATAGAATTTTAACAAGAAGACACACTGTAACTCGGAGGTCGCCACGTTCATTTTTGTTCGATTTCATTCAAGCACGTCTGATTCTCCAGGGCGGCGATCTACGAAAAGCAACACAATCGCAAAAATTGACAGCGTTAGTGATCGAATAATCGCACTTGTTTGTGAATGTTTGCGACGTTGTTACGTGTATATGGAATCCAGGCTTTAGCAGAGGACAAAGGAAACTACAAGAAAGTAGGAGAAGAAAATAAGCAAGCCTCTGTATTTTCTGCGCTAGCTAAAGCGAGGCAGTGTGGCCGAGTGGTTAGGGCCCGTGCCTTGAGATCCAGAGATCCTTATTATCATCATCATTATTATTATTATTATTATTATTATTATTATTATTATTATTATTATTATTATTATTATAACATTTTAAGTCGGAAAAACGTTTTCTCTTCCACTTAATTTGTGTAAAGCCTGTTACTGAATACGCATGCCCTGTTTATCATTATAGCCTCCCGCAATACCTTTCGTTTGATCTTGAGGGATGCCAAAGACGATCATTGCGCATGATTTATCCAGATTGCTCGTATGATGAGGCGCTTTCCATGGCTGAGTTATCTCCCTTACCCGAGCGGCCTGAGCTCTTAAGTGATAAGATATTTAATTCCATCTTGTGTAATCCCTCGACCAAATCCTCCGGGAATTGAACTCTATTATTATGCAAACGCTTCCTTTTGTTTCCGTTGAAAAACATACCTGTTGATCACGTGAGTGAAAACCAACAATTGCGTTTTATCAAAATATCTTGATAGGATATCATTACTTTGAGCATTGCTATTTGGATATTTTATTGATATTTTGGTGATAACAGAATGATAATATCCAGAAATCATTTTCATCATAATGTGCATGTCAAATATCAAACTATCATTATCATACGAGATTATTATGATAGTTGCTTAATAATTTTCTCTTGCAAATTCTGTAATTGTCACTGTCATAATCATTAACTTGAAAAAGTGGTAAATTGAGATATCAAAGTGTCAGTATCAAATCTTGAGAATAGCATGGAAAAGTATACTTCAGAATAGCAAGCTATAATATCATGTATCGCTCTCATTCTCAAATCTCAGTCAAGGGATTTCATCACATAAAGGCCTGGCCGAACGCTCGCAACATTTCAACGCAACATCTTGCAACATTGATGCATGATGTTGCGACCTGTGTTGAATGGACTGGCCAAACGCACGCAACCTATGGCAACAGGATGGCTAAATGTACGCAACATTGTTGGGCAGCAAGATGTTGCGTTGAAATGTTGCGAGCGTTTGGCCAGGCCTTAACAAAGAAGAACAGACAATGAGAGTGATTGTTTGATATATCATGATAATATCAAAATCCTCCACATAACTATACAATTTTTATGAACATTTCCTGTTTGAATTGTATTATGAATACCATCATCATACGAATGTAATAGTAATTAAAATTAATGAAGCTGAAGAATACCACAATTCATCTCTCTATTATAGGAGTAGAAGGAAACCTTACTGAATAAAATATTCTGATAATATCATGATTTATCACTATATCACAAGAAGAAGAAGAAGACACTCTTACTTAATTACATATTCTGATAATATGATTTATCAATATATCACAGGGGAAGAAGAAATTCAAAGTTAATTAAATATTCTGATAATATCATGATAAATTATGCTTATATGATAAAAACCTAATGCGAAATATCAAAAAATCAATCCCTTTTAAAACCAGTAATAAATCATGATATTATCAACATTGCTTAAAAGAAACATATAAGATATTTCTTGTTAGTAAAATCCAACTAGTGGTCTATTATCAATGCTGCGTTCTGATTGGTTGAGCTACTAGTAGGCTATTTGTTATAGCCCACTAGTAGCGAAAAGCGCCGGCTTTGAAAACCAAAACAACAACTAAAGTCTAGCTTTAACTAGCGAAAGATGTTTTGTATCGATATTTTTTGACCAACTAGTTGGATTTTACTAAAACAATTATTCCTCTCGCCCTCATGGCCTCTGAATCAATAGCCCATTCGGCCTTCGGGCCTCATGGGCTATTGACTCAGAGCCCATTCGGGCTCGAGGAATAATTGTTAAATATATCATTAGATAATAATTAGTCATGATACAGTGATAAACCGCAATGCTATCTATCTACAGATTCACTTCAAAATGTAACTTATAGGCCCGGTTCAGACGCCGTACTTCACATGAGCCAAATCAAATTCGAATTTAGACCGACCCAAATTAATTAATCCCGGCTGAATTGATTCAGACGCCGAACTTAATTGCGCCGAAATTAATTCACAGAGGCATACTATGACTGAAGAAAACTGCAAAGTTGTAATAATTTCTGCATTTGAATCGGCTCATGTATCAAATGGACCAAACCCGCTCCAAAGCCGAAATTCCGGGCTAAGCCAGGCTTTACAAATTGCTTAGCCGATCCGAATTAGACCGGTCGTTAGCGTTCTGAATTGATTCACATGAACTTAATTCAATGAATTCGATTCGGCTCCTGTGAAGTACGGCGTCTGAACCGGGCCTTAGTACTAGCGTAGGTATTTCGCGATTATTTCATCTTGTTAACCTTGAACAAAGAGGTGAACTATCATTTAACTGGATTTATAGGAACAGTTCTCAAGTGAAGATAAAAAGCGAACGATTTCCTGTTGTATGTTCACGTTATGGTCAACACCTGAAATTAGGTGATTTCACGTTGTTGTTTTGTGGACCGCAGCAGTAAAATTCACCGGAACGCGTGCAGCACGATTATTTCTCCTTCCTTTAATAACCAATGATTTTGTTGGTTTTCACTCACGTGATCAACAGGCATGTTTTTCAACGAAAACAAAAGGAAGCGTTTGCATAATAATAGGGTTCAATTCCCGGAGGATTTGGTCGAGGTACCAACATGGCGGCCGTGACGTCATGTGAAAACCGAGAATTCTTGGTTTGTGGCGTTGCCGTTGCCGTAGCCTACGGTGGCTTCAAAGGGACATCAATAAATCTAGTATTTTTTTATACAAGTTCGAGTTTGAGTTTGAGTTCGAGTTCGACTTCGAGTTTGAGTTCGACTTTGAGTTCGAGTTCGAGTTCGAGTTCGAGTTCGAGTTCGAGTTCGAGTTCGAGTTCGAGTTCGAGTTCGAGTTCGAGTTCGAGTTCGAGTTCGAGTTCGAGTTCGAGTTCGAGTTCGAGTTCGACTTCGAGTTCGACTTCGAGTTCGACTTCGAGTTTGACTTCGACTTTGAGTTTGAGTTCGAGTTCGAGTTCGAGTTCGAGTTCGAGTTCGAGTTCGAGTTCGAGTTCGAGTTCGAGTTCGAGTTCGAGTTCGAGTTCGAGTTCGAGTTCGAGTTCGAGTTCGAGTTTGAGTTCGAGTTTGAGTTCGAGTTCGACTTCGAGTTCGACTTCGAGTTTGAGTTCGAGTTTGAGTTCGAGTTTGAGTTCGACTTTGAGTTCGAGTTCGAGTTCGAGTTCGAGTTCGAGTTCGACACGGTCTCCACCTTTATTCAGCGGGCATCGCTAACGTACTGACTCAACTATCACCAAAGAGATGGTTATTCCCAGCTATTTACCAATATCGCGTGTTAACGTCAACGACCGTATCCTTTAAACTTTGTTGAAACTATCAGAGGGTTCTTCAGTAGAAGTCAGCCATCTAATGATAGAGGTTGAGCCTTAACATGCAGTTACAGGTAACGATGCGATCAAAGAATACTTCAATGCTGGTTTTCAGTATGCTGAAATTTTGGGTTTCCTGTACATTTTAAATGGCGTGTCTCTGAGGTTAGTGTTGCCTTTGTAGTTGGAACATTAGATGATTGGCATTGATTCGTTGATAAAATCATATGTAATGTGTATTTACAGCTTGAGGCAACTAAAACGTATTCTCAAGGCTTTGGGATTGTCACGAAGAAAACGGCCGAGTGAAATTTCGAATGTTGTAGATGCCATTGAGGTAAGGCTAGCATAAGTCTCTTAGATTTACATTCGTAATGTTCATAGATGCCGTATGTTTCTAACTGAAAAAGGACTACGTATAGTATGCAGCTCTCTTTTATATTTATTGAGGCAAAGTCATGGAAACCGAGGTCCTATTCCTTACGTTTACAACTGTCTTAGTTATTGCACTATTTATATGTTCAAGTATACAAAAATGGATATTATCTATTTAGATAGAACTCTCTGGAAGTGGAAGCTGTGTTGGTTATCGCCAAATACATCAACGCCTCCGTGATGACTATGGCCTTGTCGTGGACAGGTATTTCTAAATTGTTATTATTCTCAATATGCCTTCATTTACACGAATAGTGGAGGGGAGCAAGTAACTGGCATGGTTAAAGTCGTTGCTATTTAGGCTATTTTAAGACATCTTACTGGGGCCGAGTAACAGTAACGTTTAGTCAGAGGCTCACTAGGCTGTTTTTATTCTTTTTAAAGGAATACAGTTCGTTTAGTAATGGGCCACCTCGATCCAGATGGAGTGTTAAGAAGAACTAGAAAGAGATTTATTCGGCGCACATATCACTGCAAGGTTGAAGTTACTGTATTTAGCTTAGTGAAACATGAAGTATTTTGCCATTCAGTTTGCACACCTAGAACCCTTTTCCGCGGAATTGCTGTTTTTATGTATCAATCAGTGGAAGAAATACTTACAACTCTTAACAGTTACCTATTTTCACGACCACATGCCCTAAACAAAATAATTTTCATTGTAGGGTCCAAACTTTTTGTGGCACATTGATGGCTACGACAAACTGAAGCCATTTGGCTTTGCCATTCATGGAGCAATTGACGGGTATGTAGTCTATCAACATATTCATAGAAGTAGCGTTCTTGAAAAGCAAGTTTTTCGGCATATTTTAATCAAGCTGTTTCTTTTCTACAATAATGCCCTTGAATGAGCTAAAGAAGAGTTGAATTTGTAAATTCCTCAAATGAAGTATCCGTACTAAAACAGGGACTCGATTTCCCAAAGATCGATTGTTATTAGCCGCCTAACAAAAATACGACCACTACAGGGAATAAATAAAACCACTACCAGTAACGTTATGTGTTTACGTGGAATCGGATTATTATACTGGAATGTTACTTAAAACTAAACAGGCTATGTTTTCATGCAGATACTCCAGGAAAATATTATGGCTTGAAGTGGCACACACTAACAATGATCCATATGTTGTTGGTAACTACTTTGTGGAATGTGTGGAGCAAATTGGAGGTTAGTTTTGTATTAGTGAGGCCATATGTTTTGGGGTTTCTTAATTATTCATGAGTTGATTTTGTGTTATCATCTTTGTCCCGGTAAGGAGCCCCTGTTGTTGTGAGAGGTGATTGTGGAACTGAGAATGTGTATGTTGCTGGAATTCAAAGGTTTCTACGCAGAGAATGTCAAGACGACCTCGCCGGTTTTAACAGTTTTATGTATGGCACTTCAGTGGCAAACCAGGTCTGTTCAATTACACTGTTTTATTGGGAAATGGCTTAATTACAGGGGAAAAGAAAATAGTTTGAGTTAGAGCAATTTAATTTTGAGCTAACCGTAGATCAAAGCTCTCTCGACGAAGTAGTTAAAAAAGATAACTAAAATAGTATTCTATTTCCACACAATTCTCATTAGTTATGGTATGCCAAAGTTGATCCAGCGATTTTAGGAAAATAGAACAAATGTCACCTCGAATATGAATTTTCAGCAAAGAAAGGTGGGAGCGTGGGTCGTTCCACCTTCATCCTTGCTTCGTACAAACCCCATCATTACTGAGAGCTTGGGGTTAAATGTGATCACAATGTAATTAAAGTGTCAAGAAAATTTGCTGGTGTTTCAATCACTTTGTATTGGAATGTGATCTTAAATATCATTTCATTTGAGCTCGGGTGTAAGTGACGTTGAATTTGTAAGACGGTGACTTATGAAGTATGTGTCGCCCTGTTTTAATTGTTGATAAGATGTTACAGCAAACTAGGAAAATTAATGTGAATTGTGCTGAGAAATCATGATTTGATGTAATCTCCCTCCCCCACCCCCACCACCTCTCTAATAACCGCTCACTAATTGGCCCTTTGTATAGTTTATCATATTTCTCATTTAACATTTTTTGCATTCATGAAGAGGATTGAGGCATGGTGGTCTTACCTTAGAAGGTCAAGCACGACATGGTGGATAAACATGTTTAAGGTAGGATGGCCTCTTTCAGCGTAGCTATCAGATAGATCGAATGACAATGAAAATTATGGTGTGCTATGCAGTATCCATTTATTTAACTTCACAGAAAATTGATTATGGCTTTATGTTAATTTACTTCTAGGAGCTTAGAGATCAAGGGTTATTTGACGACTCCCATATACTGCATGTGTAAGTTTAAATGCATTCTTTTCATCTGGTGTGTATGCATACATAAGTGATATTCAATACCTCAACATATCATGTGCGTGGGTGTCTTCCGAGTTGGCAAGTTGATATTTCGAGCCACGTGGAATTTAGCAAAATGTCCCCTCAAGTTGTTACTTTACCAAATAAAGGATTATTATTCCACTACAATTTTCCTCTCCGTATTCGTTCTATTCTAGACTGCCGAGTCAAACCAGTACGCTACACTATAGAGTAAACGATCAATTCATATTTTGCAGGTTATCCCGACCTCGTGTGTTAAAAGGAGAATAGTGGAATAATTCTATGTTCATAATCACTCATTATACCAACTTTTGTTTTCAGAGAATGCTTGAGATTCTGTTTTATGCAACCTATTCAGACTGAACTCCATCGTGTTGCACGCCATTGGAACACTCACAAAATTCGTCCATACTCACACCAAGAAACGCCCCATGGAAAACCAGATGTGTTATTCTTCCTACCGCAGTTAAAAGGTACTAGGTAAAAACAAATTAAGGCGCGCAAACAATAAAGTGTAGTCCTAGAATACAAGATTACCAATTATGGTAATAGGTATAACAAAGTGGGCGATTCCATATAAAGGAAGACTCGCTCAGCAGGATCGCTGGTAAATGACGTGCATATATTAAAACTATATCTTAAGAATTTGATCTGCCATAGTGTGCTTGTGGCCATCATGGTTTCAAATAGATAAAGATATCTAACCCCAGCATTCACAAATCCCAGTGTTTTCCAACATATTTTACAACGAAGATGTTGTCTCAACAACGATGTCACTTTTACTTAGATACGCGGGACTACAAGACTCTCGTGGACAGAGAAGACTTGGAGGTCGTAAGAGATTTGTACTGTAAGGACCGCGCAGAATGTGGATGCTCTGATGAATTTGCCGAATTCTTTATCATGCTGATGGAAGAGAATGGAATTGCTAACGAAATCAACACCCCTGAAGAAGCAAGAAAACTTTACTTAGTGCTACTTACACTATCAGAAAATGAACTGTGAATGTCGGATTTTATGAAGAATCAGTCAATTCTTATGCTTCATAAACGTGTAATTTAATAGCAAGTTAATCGAACTTACACAGTTTCACAAGTTCCCAAACTTCAACAGCTATCTCAAATTAACTTTAAAAACACAGAAAAGATTTCAATGATTTTATGTGTACTTTAACGTTAATATATCAAAGCTCCACCTATTTCAAAAGAATGGCAATATAGGTTAACTTTTCGTATAACACAGAACCCTATTTACAGTCCTGGCCTCGGTTGTTGAAAAGGTGGATAGCGCTATCCACTAACTGGATAAATCACTATCCACTGGATAACTAAATTGGTTTTGATACCGTTCATCCTCTGGATAATGATTTATCCGTTGGATAGCGCTATCCAACTTTTCAACAACGGAGGCCTGATGTAAAGAACTGTTTCGTACAGGAAATGGAGTAAAATGTTAGAGAAATTTCCGGGACTGTCTTTTTGGTTATTGAATCTTTTACAAGGGTGCATACTTAGCAATCTCTAACAATATTATAAACACATAATAAGTGAAATCGACTTTAACACAATTACAGTCCTCGATTGGTCAACTCCAAATGGCAACCTTTCTGGCTGATAGAGAAACAAACAAAACAAAATCGTTTCCGCAATGTTCAAATATATGAAACGATTCCTAACACAATTTCAATGACGTAAGTTTTTAGCGTACCATTGCAACCTTTACCGCCAGGCTCTCTATCCGCGACTTAGTCCATCAGATCCCAAAAGGCTGTGTTTGTCAAGTAATAATCGAGGTTGGCGGAGAAATGTGCGAAGCTGTTATAACCTTTCGGCAAAACCAGCGAACAAAAGCAAGTTCTCGCTTTTGGTCTCATTGCGGCTTCAGACATGTTTTCAAATTGCACCGCTATTTTCTTGTTGGGTAGGACTAAGTCACCACCTGTGCAAAAACGTAAAAAACGACTCAACATTTTGGTGTCTGCCGCTTTCAAGTATCGCACTAGCCAGGCGGCAACTTGCTCCTCTTTCTTGTCAGATATCACGTAAGTAATGCTCTCTGTAACTTTTGTAGAGCTTGGCGTCGTTTGGCTGTAGATCCCCCCTATTTCTTCTTTTGTGACGTCTGTCCAAAAGTTTCCCATCCCTTCTCTGATCTTTCCAAGGAGATAGAAGGGTTTTTGGATCAATTCCGATCTCGACACTTGCTTCACAATTTGAGGGAGATTGCTGGCTGTCGGAAAAGTCGTCACATTGTACTCAGACAGGATGTCTAGAATGTCGTCGCTGGGAAACGGACCCTCCTCTCGACCCTTTGTGAGTACCTGACGTTCCCTCTCCGGCAAGAGCTGTAAAAATGAGGTGACTACTTGCTGCTCGCTGACTTGACCAAATAATGTCTGAATTATCTGTGCCTCTGCCACTTGAACTGGAAAAGTTCCTGTCAGAAGAAACTGATGACTCATGATTCTTCCCACAGCCACGTAATCCTCGTCTGTTAAGGAAGGGCGTGGTACGAAGGCAAATTGCTTATTGCCTTCGCAAAACCGCGCTAAGAAGGAGTCCCAGAAGGTGGAAAACACCTCTCTCAAAACGCCATCCCCAAGAGCAGTCTCACGTAGGAAAGAAACGGATAACGTAGAGCATAAAATGCCGTCATCTTTATAGAGTGTCAGTAGCTCATTCACAACATCGTGGCGGTCAATTATGACAATTCTGCCAGGCAATAAACCGCCAAGGTGCTTGATCCGTTTTTCTTCAAGGGACTGAACTGCGTGGCTGTCAGAGTCGTTTTCGCCTTGCAGAAGCTGCACAGGAGGGGTGTCGTTGACTTGCTCGACCTCATAGCTGGACAGATCATCTGGCGAAGGCGATAAAAGTGTCATCTGCTCTTGAACGTCAGACAAAGTGTCTTCGTTTGCGCCTTCAAATTCCCAACCGTCAAGAAAATGGACGTCATTTTCATCCCTGCAGAGCGGTATGGGTTCTTCCGCCACCGTCATATTGATAATGGTGTTCTTAACTGTCATTATCTGGTCTTCGGGATACAGGGTTGAAGATGGAAAGGCAATCAGACGGAAATGTTCCGGTGTTGTAGATAGGGAACCGACCCAATCATAAATTCCTGAAATCGTACCTTCAGGACCAAATGCTCTGGTAATCACACCCAAGATGTTATGACGTACTGAAACCCTCACATGAGGTTCGTTGCCGCTTGGTTCCAAAGGGCAGCGCAGCTCACGCCTCTGCCGAAGTCTTTCTAGTCGTTCTGCCTCTTCCTTGGCCATACTCACTTGCCAAGCAAGGTCTGCTTTTCTTTCCTCTTTGCGTGTTTGCTTTCCTTTGTCTGCTTCAAGAGAAGCCTCTACCGCCTTCTCAAGGTCTTCAAAATATTTTTGACGCTCAGCAGATGTTCCAATAAGCCCGTCATTTTCACCAAAATAAGGGCTCGTTGTTGGGCTTGCTTGAAAATCTTCCGGACGCTCAGTTGATGTTCCAATGAGCCGCTTATTTTCGCCATAAGAGGAACTGGTTGGTGGGCTAGCGGCATTTTCCTCAAAGGTTGCTTTCATCAATTCGTCATCAGAAGAATCATCGGCTTCAGAAGAATCGTTTTTGTCTCTGGTTAACAAGTAAAGTCTTGGCACTGGAAATCCTGTCATCTGCTTATACTTTTCAGCAGTAAATTCCAATGGTCTGCCTCCGTCGTTCATAAATCTTACAAACTCGCCACTGAAATTTCCAATGTCAATGCTCATTTTTTCCATCGGACCAACTGGGCTCTTACCGTCAGGAAAGAAAAGACTAAGCGCGATGTCCTGGCAATCGTCTAAAGATGCAAGGCGCGGTACTTTGTAAGTACGGGTGCCACCTCCGCTGTTGCTCTTCATTTGCACAAAACCACGACCACTTCTCCAATGCTTCCAACCAAACTCAAACTTCAGGGTTGCAGTCTTGGCCATTTTTCTATTTGACCCCCCGTCGTTTTCTGGTTTTGCAGTATCATCCACGTGTCGTTTATTACCTCTTTTACCCTTACTCTGTCCGAGGATTTCTTTAATTTTAGCAATTTTCCGCTCTCTGTCCTCCGACATTTTGTTACTCTTGCGATTACAAAAGGCTTGTAACTTTAGTCGATCACCCTTAGCCGTCAATCCGAGGTCTACAAGGTCCTTGTCATTCATAATAACCACAGCCGCTTTATCAATCTATAATTTAATGGAGTTCAATAGAAGATTAGCAAATAAATTAAAGAGTCAAACATAAATTTATGCGTAAGACAAGTGAATTTACTGTTATTGGTTTTATTTCACGACATGTTAAAAAAGTACTATAATTTGACACTTGCATTTAACCGACGCAGTGCAATTGTATTGCAAACTACAAATACAGATCAACTTCAATGTGGGGCTTCATTAGTTTCAAACCCAACTCAGTGTACACATACATTCCTATTAGTATTATGGTGAAACGCAACCTCAGTGTGGGGATATTGTCGTTATCAATGGACAAACACATTACATATTTCTAAAATGATTCTAGTGCATCTCAGTTGTCTTTCTCCTCTGACAGGAATTTCTTGTTTATGAACTTCAGCATCGTGCAAACACAGGGTACTCAGGGAACCTAGATTGCAAAACAGTCGTTTTTTCTCAAGTTTTTCTCTTAATCCCACTCCCACTCTCCATTTCATAATTTAAAGGTTTAAAATTGGGTCAGATCTGAAATACCATTAAGGAAATCCTTTTACAGGCTGTCTACACACCCCACCAAGGTATGTGTGTTATAAGTGGCATCTCTTGTCTTGAGAGTTTCAATAATCATCAATCAAGAATTAAAGTCAACAGGAAGACCCAATCAAAAGGTTGTTTTGGGATCTATTATTTTATGATTTAGTTGGGCCTTTTGCATCTCATGGTTATTCTCTCAGGTTCCTGCCAGACTGCAACACAGTCCAGTGTTTTGCATTGGTCTGTCTTTGAACGAAAGGTCTAGCAACGGGTTATTATACAAACCTGCTACATTACTTCAAGAAATGGATTTTGTTTATGTAAACATTCGAGAAGCAATCCAAAAGCTTTAATTTGCCTATGAACCAAACCTAATTCTTGGCCAGAGTGTACAAAACCCTGATACCCCATTTCAGACCAGAGTGGCTCAAAATTCAAAACCCTTTAGTACCTCTCAAACCTTTATAGGTTATGTAAGGGAGCACCACCCTGGATGAAAGTTATAATATATACCCTTTTAATGCATCAAACATTTTCGCTCGCAAGCAATTGACCGAGCATTTTCCCTGCTAAAACTGGGGAATATTCGAGATTAGTATCACCCAACTAGTGGACTAATGCAAATCCTGCATTTTGATTGGCTATGCTATTAGAGGACTATTAGTAATAGTCCTCGAGTAGCGAAAAGCATGATGTTTCTTTCGTTTTATTCCCAAATAAATATATTTTCAGCTTGCATTTGCTAACTTTATTATTGCCTTTTCTGTCCGACTAGTTGGGTGACACTAAAACAATTAGACCCTTCGCCCTCAAGGGCCACGGGTCAATAACCCATTCGGCTTCAGGCGCAAGGGCTATGGGTCTAATTGTTAAATATACCTCCTGTACCTAATATGGTCAAGGAACGCGTCAGCAATAAAGCGAGCTGAAAACATTTTTGCAGCCCTGAGAAAAAAATGGCAAACAAAAGCTGTTTTGGACTGGAATTGATCGAGGCAGAAATAAACATGCAAGAGTTGTTGATCCTGGAGTTTTCAATAAAATAATTATTCTACTTGGGCCTGCTGGATATAAAATGATTATAACCAACGCGGTACGTTATAACACGTTATAACACTTCATATCCAGCGCGCCCTCGTAGAATAATTGTTAAATATCCTTGTTGCAAACAATATTTGAAGGATAATAAACACATTGACTTTCAAGAAATACTCGGATATTTGTCCTTGGAAATTATATGTTCCTTGAAGCGCACAGTCTTCCGCGAGCGAGGCTCACGGAAAACTGTTTGCTTCGCTGAAAAGATAATTTCGAAGGACAAACATCTTAGCACATATTTTCGCGCCAAATGGAGGCTATTGTTTATTTAGCACTACAACTATTAATCCAGTTAACTGTTGTTTATGAGGAAGAAATTTAGTAGTGCAAGAACTGGAAAACATATTTATAAATACTGCTAGAAATATGTTCGCTCGCATGATGCATGAGGGGAAACAACGCAGGAACTTTTACCATATAGATAAATAAACATTGCATCGTTCTAATCAAATGTGCCTTGAAATTGCTTTCTGCACTAAGGCAGGTGTGAAAATGTATGGTCAACGAAACTGAAATACATCCCACGATAAGTTATCGATCAATAAGTTATCCCGGATTGTCGAATGTTTATGTAAAGCTTACCTTTTCCTGTATAAACGTTTGTATTACATCCTCCCCGACTCCAGCTTTTTTCAAGAAGTCGATAACCTTGAAAGTACAGTTTACTTATTAAAGCTGATCCTACAAGTTGCTTTATGTTAAATGAAGGTCAGAAAGGCAGAAAATCGTGCTCTTACCTCATTTGATTCACTCAGTTCTTCGCTTCCGCCACTTCCATTGCTAAAGCTAAGGCTCGATTCCGCCATCTTTATCGACTGATAATGAATGCTGAGCCCCCAATACTTTTTGCACGAACTGGAACTGGAACTGGAACTGGAACTCGAATTCGAAGCCGAACTCAAACTCAAACTCGAACTCGAACTCGAACTCAAACTCGAAGTCAAACTCGAACTCAAACTCGAACTCGAACTCAAACTCAAACTCAAACTCAAACTCAAACTCAAACTCGAACTCGAACTCAAAGTCGAACTCAAACTCGAAGTCGAACTCGAACTCGAACTCAAACTCAAACTCAAACTCGAACTCGAACTCAAACTCAAACTCGAACTCGAACTCGAACTCGAACTCGAACTCGAACTCGAACTCGAACTCAAAGTCGAACTCAAACTCGAAGTCGAACTCGAACTCGAACTCAAACTCGAACTTGTATAAAAAAATACTAGATTTATTGATGTCCCTTTGAAGCCACCGTAGTAGCCAGAATGACGGGAACTTGAGAAATGTTCCGAAGTGTATAATGCACTGCACGTGCATCCTTGCCATCGACGAAGCTATTGCTTGACCTCACATGAAAAAGCATCTGTTCAAACAGTGATAAGTCGCTCATCATTTCTGTCTCGCTGTTACTAGTTTTTTGTAACCTTTTTAGTCAGTCAATAAAAGGCGACCCCGTTTTAATTGGATTGGCCAAAAGGTACGTTATTTCTCGTGCCAACTGAATTATCGCAGCTCCTGGAACAGACAATCGTAGTCATCAGATTGCAGTAAATAAAATGAGACCGCAAAATAGAAAAAAAAGGCATGTTGCTATCGTAAAGTTAACGCCGTTGGAGTATTTACCACTTAAAGAAGACGAACGAAAGATCTACTTTTTTTGTAAGGACCTTCAAGCGGTATACGGGATCGATATGATTCAAATGCACGGATTTGGGTAACGGGTTTCTAAGCGAGGCATTTTGTGTCTTACTTTTAATATCGTGAGTGAATTTTCACTGTGAATATCATAAATCAATTCTTTTTTAAGGGTCGATCGTTTGCCATTTCGAGGCAATGGTTTTGTGCTGCACACTCGAAAATTGTCTGACATTTCCTGAAACAATCAATCACATTATATTTCCTTTTTTTTTTTTTCGCTTTGATGATACGGCTTTGACAAACTAACAAAGTCAAATGAGCTTCCGTAAATTATGGGGGATTATTTTCTTGTTTTGTCTTTGCTTGAGGAGAATTCGACCATATCAATACACTCACCCGCAAGCAAAATTAGATAAAAAGGAATGCGCCTCAATAATTGTAATATCCGTAACAACGTCCTACATAATAAATATTGTTATTTAATTCCAGTTGACGATAAAAATTCGATTTTATTTCTGAACAAAGGAAGAACCGATTAAACCACCTCTTAAAAATACCCATTTAATTAAAATAACGCATCCGTAAAAATAACAAAGGGTTTAGTGCTCAAGGAAATAGTAATTCGTGGAGTAACTTCTTCCACTAAGTCAGGGCCGTAGTCGCCGTATCCAGTATGAAGCAAACCGAGGCACTTGCCTCGGTCATTATTTCGAGATTTTTTTAAAATAAGACGTGATTCCAGTGTTTTCTTTACAATGTACTCATCATGAACACCTAAAATACCTACGAAAAGAATTTAACGATGGCTTCGGCCCTGTAAGTATGAGCTATTACTGGTATTTTCTTTGTCGTTGTCGTTCTCTTTCGCTCTCCTTTCGTTTCTGTTCTAGACATAGGTCCTCCAGGACTTTATCAGAGCCTCTAAAGATATGCCAAAAATTGCAATACAGAGAAAAAAGAAGCTCTAAGCAAAGTAAAAATAAACGCTCAGCTTTAAGTTACATCCGGCTGATGCTTGACTTGAATAACTGCGTAGCCACCTGTGTGGACCACAGACATCATGATATGTCAAACTGGATTGAAACCAGCGAAAAATGCAAAAAGAAAACATCTTCCAAACCGTTTTCCACTTGAACACAAAACGCGTTGACTGTGTAATAACTATAGTCAATGTAGTATGGCCGTGTCGAGCTACAGAAAGCGCGCGAAAAATGAGACCTCCCTTAAGTTCAGGTGAGTTAACCTGGGTTGAGCCTGCAATCAAATGGAAAACCAGTACCTGGGCAGCGGTCAACTTCAAAACAACAGCTGACCTCGGTGAACTCTAAGTTTGAGCCCGCGATATGGTCAAGTGAAACTGGTCAGCGGATACCTTGTTTTGACAGGTGTCAATTGATCAAAAACATGGATGTCCAATATCAAAGGTGTATGCTGTAAACTTGCATGATACTGATCACATTGGCATACATCGACTGGTGGACGTATGTACAAAAGGTCGATGGCGTCATGGCTATAAAACCAAATTTTCTCGCATATTTTCTTAACAATGGTGCTCCGCGCGCGCGGAGCTCCACTATTACGC
The DNA here is from genome assembly GCF_036669925.1 of Montipora capricornis. Classification (NCBI taxonomy): domain Eukaryota; kingdom Metazoa; phylum Cnidaria; class Anthozoa; order Scleractinia; family Acroporidae; genus Montipora; species Montipora capricornis. Next base: position 41,833,811 of record NC_090893.1, read on the forward strand.
TAAACGCGAAGACAGACAGGAGAGACGCAGTCTAACCTTTGCTGGCGTCATCTTGCAGTATTAGATCACTACCTTCTAAATAGACTTTCAGATGAAACACTTCTCGCTCGAGGGGTATCGCCAAAGATTGTGTACCGGAAAGTTCAAGGTTGTTCTCTTGTTTTCTTTGTTGCAGAAATCGATTCTTCTTGCGACTTCTGAAGAATTAGATAACAAAAGGTACGTTTCTACTTTTAGATACACATAGATAGCCTTCATTTGTAAGCGATAAGTATTAGCGCAATGAAGCTTGTGGGGTCCTTTCTCAGCAAGGAAATCTACTTAAGTAGAGCAAAAGGGGTTTGACGAAATCCTTAGACTGGAATTGTCGACTTTGACCGTTCTGGCAAAAGTCAATAGGAATCTTAAGCAACGACAACGGCGACGGCAACGAGAGCGTCATCTCAAAATATAAATTCGCGTTATTTTAATCGCTTCGTGACTATTTCAACCTTTTTTAATATGACTGGGGTGTGGTAGTTCCTCAAAAATGACACTGGTAGGAACGGCGTTCAATTTAGGGCTGAAAGTGAAAATTTATCCTCAAGTACTGACGTTGTTCATAAAACCTCAAATTAGGCTATTTCACGTTGTATTTTTGCTAACGACGGCAAAGAAATGGACAAAAGTGAAAAACGCACATGCAGGAAGTGCAAAGCTATTGTTTTTCCCCACTAAATATGCAAATTTATGACGTTTTCGTTGCCGTCGCCGTCGTCGTTGCTTAAGGTCCCTAATATTAGATTCAGTACCAGCATCTTCAAGGTTTTTCTTTCCACAGACTCCAATTTTGTTAACCATAACTATTTGCGAGTTTACAAAGCCATGTAACAATCCGTGAAAAATGCAAATTTCTTCTTAATCGCTGTGCCATACGCCTTTTTTGAGGGAAAATTGAATTTAGTGCTTGACTTGAATTAAACGTTGACATTTCGACCCACAACATGCTATAATTTAGACTAAAAGCATTTTTATTACCTCTGAAATTGTACACTTATTTCATGCCCGCTGTAATAACTTCACCGTTGAAAGTAGCAATATATTAAAAGCCAAAACGACAATTTGGATCCGCTGGAACAAAAGAACAAAAACGCCAAAAGATCTAAAAGATACCGATTATTGAAGAGTAGAACGTTATTTCAACGAGTTTTTGTCACGTTTAATGCGTGATAAACAATTCCATTGTAAGTCACTTTAATGTCAAAAATTTTTTTAGAAAAAATGTTAAACGTCCAATTTTAAACCTTTAAGCTTTGATAACGAGCCAATGATGAGCCATCAAAAGCTAGTAATTTCTTTGGTAGCGAAAGTGTTAAATTAATGTACACATATATTAAAAAGCCACAACTTTCTTATGTAATCTTTATCATTTTGGTCTTAGTTTTGTCTTGTGGCGTTGTTTTGTCATTGTGTGGTGAGGTTTTGTTATAATGTGACGAGGTTTGATAATTACGTGTTGTTTTTCCATCATGGTGTGACGAGGTTTGAACCCTGCGTGTTGTGTTTCCATAATGATGAGTTGAGGTCTTCTTTTGACGTACCTTTTATGTGGTAAGGTTCTTTCATGACATCAAGTTTCTCCCTTTATGTGATTATAAACATAGCACGTCAAAAGGAGACTTCAACACATCATGATGGCAACACAACACGTAACCACCAAACCTCAACACATAATGACAAAACCACATCACATGATTACAAAACCTGCTACATAACGACAAAACCATACCATGTAATAATGTTGCCACAATACACTATGACAAAACTCCCAAAATTTCTTGAAAGTACAAAAAATGAAATTGTCCATTTTCGAATCTGGTAGAGGAGGGGGGGGGGGGGCATTGTTTTTTTGTCTGGAAAATGAGAATTACTGGTCCAGGAGGGAAAATAATTGTACATCTGCCGCTGCAAAGGTTTCTTATTACTGCTTCCCAAACCAAAATGGG
>NC_090893.1:41840795-41863295 GCF_036669925.1 Montipora capricornis
GAAGGGTACCAAAGTGTATTGAATGCAAAATCGCACGTTGAACAAAAAAAAACCAGTGTCTTGAAGACAAATTTATGCGTTGAATTGAACTAACATGAACTCTTTGAACTGAAATATCTATTTATTGAATATTGCTACAATTGGCTTGCCATACTTAACAGCAGTTCCAAAGCCATTACCAAGAAAACCAATTGATTTTGTCAGCGATTTTAATGTAGAAGGTAAAACATGGTTTATGCATGATCATGAAGTTCGGCACATGAAACGTTCGACGTCTGAAATCAAAGCCGATCCACGGCCATGCTAAAGCCGAATTCCCGTCTAGGCCAGTTGAAAAGAACGCCTGAGCCATTCCAAATTAAAATAGCCGTTCTTAATCGATTCAAACGTCGAACTTTTCATGTATTAAGTTCGGCTCATGAAAAGTATGGCGTCTGAATCGGGCCTTATGACAGTTTAATGCAAGCTTATGTAGAATTCAAACCTTTTACATGCACCTTGAAGTCCCAAATTTGTCAGGCAAGGATATTTAATTTGGCTTAAGTGCTTTTACAAATTGGTATGTATTTCACAAGAGAAATGAAGCTTTAGATCAAATGGTTAAGCAAATGATTTGGTATTAGAGTGCTCTCACAGCAAATTACATGACGACAGAAAGCAGAAAGCTTCAGCTGTCATTTAAACTATTGTACTCAATACAAATAGTATGTTAATACCTGCATGAGATTGTTATTATTGGCGTTTAAAGAAAAGAGAGTCAAATTTTGATGAGTCTGCTCTTCAAACACTTACACTGTACGTTATAACAGAAGTGACAGTGTCTCACACTTGCAGAGTGCAGACCCCAAACTAACCGTAACTCACAGTTATTGAAAAATAAACGTTTTATTTAAAATGGGTGCTTAGACTTAAATACTGTTTACAATCGCTATTTGTAGGCAGTCTGCAGTTGTCATACACCTTAGAAATGATCAGCTTTATTATTACATGTACCAGCATTTTTTTTTTTGAGACATGTGATATTGAGTGTTCTTATCTGGATGAAATTCTTATGACATCTTTTATCTGTAAGTAGCGGTAATAATTTTTGTTTGGAAATGTGACTGAGATTATGAATTATTTTTTCCAAGAAAACTGAAACTTTTCACTATATTTATTTGTTGATTAACAGTTCAAATTGGAGGTGGGTACAGCTGGGAATTGGTTCATTAAAAGATTGCTGGGAAGTTTGGACAGAGAGTTGGTTACAGAAAGTGCTGAGGCTAGGCAAGAAGATGCCTTCTTCTTGCAACGTACAGTACATACCACTACATGTATCATCTATGGAAGAGGAGTTGGAGAAAACCCTCAGATAAAAGAAAAGGTTGGTGCAATGAAAAAATTCCTTTGAGGCATGTTTCTGTAAAAAACCTGTAATGCAGTCAAACACCTCAAAGTCTGAAAGACTTAGAAGCTGATTGTTGCTTTTAAACGAGTGATGCATATAGATATTTACAAACAACTAATTCTTGACAGTCACTGCAATAAAATAATTATAAAGCACTGTCTGAGTTACAGGCCTGTGTACGTATAGACTAGTAATGCCTAGCGATTAGCGGAAGATGATGCTGTAGTTTCATTTATCCATTGTCTCACCCAATATCTGCTTTCAGTTTAAAATTTGAAATACTGTTAAATGAGATAATTCTAAATACCTCATCACACATAATTTTTTTTTGGAAAAGTGTTGAAGACAAAGAAAGCATCTGGCAATATATTTTCAAGATTTAATCCATGAGTTCCACCACTATATATGTGTACTTTTATCATTATGACAAAATTAATTTGATAGTTAACTGAGTTACTCGATGAATCAAGAACAATGTTACAGATATAATCTCATGCAAGTACCGGTATTACATGTGGTTCCATTTATTTGGTACACCAAAATTGGTGGCTGGTGTCTTTTGTTCTCAGGATTAGGGATGTATTAGATTTGTGCTCTCTTCCTATTTTGTTAGAATATTGTCGAATGATCTTAATTTTGGAAGGGGTGATACTAATCATTATTCTCTTTAATTACTTTTAAGGATGATGGGTCAATCAATGGAGAGGTTCTAAAAACAACATTGGCAAGGATTGTTGCTTCTGGCACACTAATTGAACTAGAGACATTTACCTTGTGGCAGAAAGCAAGGTTTTGTTAAAACTTTCATTCGCTGTAATTGTTTTGATGGGAGCATACTTAATTATCAGCTTAATCTAAGGGTTTTTTTTCTTCTTTTTGGAAACAAAAAGTTTTTAGTTTTTTCTTAATGTAAATTATCAGCCTAAGTTCTGAGTTTTTTTTTTCTTTTTGAAAACAATTCTGTTGGAGAAATTTTTTTGCATCAGTTATCCTAAGGCATGTTCCATTTTTTTACGTTTGACTTCTTTCTGTAAGAACTGACTTGTATTACATGTACATAAAACCCATTTTGTTATACTGAGTCACATTTATCCAAGTATGTTGTACGCTTTAGTTTTTGTAATTGAAGTTATTTTGCAGCCATTCATTGTTATAATCTGTAATCAAAACACAAACCACTCAATTTGTCTTTGTTTAAGGCAAGAACACATTCAGCTGATTGCCATTTTATTATTGCCCGAATAATTAGAATAAAGATAGCTTTGACTTTTGTGATGTATTTGTATGTGTATACAGATTGTATTTATCATGCATATCGATGTGCATTCTTTGCAATCTTATGATTAAAATTACCAGTATTAAATGCTTCATTGTAAACCTGGTCTTTTCTTTACATAATATTTTAAAAATATGAACTTTTCATGGTTTTATGAGAAATCTGACTATAAATGAAGGTACAGTAGATCTAGTGAGGGTGAATGTGTTCTGTAGAAAGAGTAAATATTACTCTGACAAGGGGAGTAAAGTTTAAGAGGGTAAATTTTACTCTTGAAAAGGAGTGGTTTTGTACCTTTTTGTCTCACCCCAGTTTTGGAGTTAATTTAACTCTGTCAAGGGTAAATTGAACTCCATTTAAAGAGTTCAATTCACTCCAATAGAAGGATAAAATTTACTCTTGTATTGGAGTGAATTTTACACCACAGGAGGGGTAAAAAATACTGGAGTAAATTTTTACCCCAACAAAAGAGTAAAAGATATAGGAGTACATTTTACTCCAAAAACGGAGTAAGCATTACCGGAGGGAATTTTACTCCAAAAATGGAGTGGTTTTGTACCTTTCTTTTTAACTCCCTTTTTGGAGTTAAATCTACTCCTTGAAAATAACAGTGTAACGTTCGTTTTCAAGTTTAAATGCATGAATGAGTGTATTTTTTTATTAAACATTCAACAAACAGTTGCGAAAAAGAAGAGAATTGCGCATGGGGTGTGGAGTAAAATGCTTGTTAACAACGCTTCAGTCGCCGACTGAAACGGTTTCACGGTCATTTTCAAGTTCGTGAACAAACGTACCACATATCACAATTTCTAAAACAGTGAAATAAGGGAAAATTGCGAGGGAATGAAAGACATAATGAGCGAGTAAATAAACTGACAGCTTTTACGGAGGCGTGTCTGTTTACTTCAAATCAAAACTGAACTAGCAAAAACGACTCCATCAATTTAAAGATGTTTGTTTTAGTGCAACTCTTTGCCTCTCATTCTCTTCGCTTCTGCTTTAGTCTTTAATTAATTTACTGTCTTCCTCAATTTGCGTGTATTTATTGTTGTTTTATGCAAAAATCTTAGCATATTTACCTTCATGTCCTTCTTACACAGCAAAAATTGTATAGACATGAAACAATTACGTGGAAAACGACTTTGTATTTGTCAAAGTGCCATTAATTTTTAGCCTTGAGTTTTCGTGCGAAAAGTGGCTTGAAATCATTACTAATGGCACTTTTGAGCGTCAAAAGGGGGGTAGCTCTTAACTACAGAAAGACAATGGTTGCTAAGGAAGCTTTTTAGTTAAGAGCCTTACAAAAAGGTTGCATAACTTTTTCAATGGCAGTCCAATCTCGTTCCCAGAGTCATCGATCCCTTGACCAGCGGTCGGGAAAGAGAAACTCTGGTCGAATCCAAAAACGGTTTAATTTCCTGCCATTTGTCAAATTCTTAGCTAAAAGGTCGTATTTCCTCTGGATTTTTATCTGTACAAGGTTGAAGATAATCTAGAAATAAATCTTTTTACAACTTATCAGTTCCGTAACTTTTTACTCGGGCCCGTAGGGTCACGAGTTATAAAAGACGTTTGATTTCAGTTTTTTTTTTCCTGTGCAGCAAAATGCACAATAGAAAACGTGGCGGTGTTTGATTGGGCAATGCACAATAGAAAGCACGTGGCGGTGTTTTGATTGGGTAATGCACAATAGAAGCCACGTGGCGCTGTTTACATTGGTTATTTAAAGCAAACACGTAATCCAAGATCATGAAGAGCACTGTGATGCGTTGTTTCGGATTACTGAAGATCGACGTTGCGTTGGCTTAATCGATTTCTTCTTGGGGCGCTCAAAACACATACAAAGAAAGGCATAGGCTTTTCGCGGTAGACCCACACTAAAAGATGTCAAGCGTCAGCTTCGAAACAAGTCGTTCCGCGAACTGAATGAAACAAAAATATACTCGAATGTAACTGAAATGGACGCAACTATTGAAAGTGATACAAGTCAAAATACAAATTCTTTAATGAGCAGCGGGTACCTTATTGAGAACTACTCTGAAGATGACGGCGACAAAGACAATAACTCCACAAACAAATGGACGCCATATTGGGATCTTCTGAAGACAAAATAAAAACATTGGCACAGCGAACAAATGGCCTCACGCTTGTGCCATTTTCACCGCGAACAAACAGCCTCCCGCTCAGTGTACCATTGACTACGGAGATAAGTTTTTTGTCTATTGCGTGTTTTAGTTTGTTGTTGTTAAACAGTTTGTTTCTTGTAGTAGTCTAGCTTCTATCGTTTGTTCAACTAGCCATATTAGCGATCGTTGTTCACTGCCATCTTGTGGATATAGTTCTGTTCCAGTTTTACAAGATTTGATGTCATCAGTGGAGGCTGTGATCAGCTCTCTGGAAAATAAATGTTATGTAGTATGAAAGGCTGTGCAGTTATTTGATTCTCAATGGTAATAAAGACTTGATTCCAAATACAGGTCTCGATAAGCACAAGTGTGTTTACTTTAGTTGTGATTTGCGTGTGCATTGACATAGACGTGCCCGAGAACCGAGGAGAATTACAGAGAAAAGGCTGAGACGTCTATTTTATAACAGCAGAAAAAAGAGGAAACTTGCTGGAACGTATTTGGTTAACAATGTACCGAGGTCATCCACATTTCATCGTATTACTAGCCAAGGAGATCACTTGCTCGTAAACACAACTATAGGAGCTACCTCAGGTATGCGTTCAAGTGTAGGCACGTAGTATGTAACACTTTTCCGAAAGCCTTGATGAACAGGTAGATGCAAAATGATGTTTGAAACATCGAAGCATGTTCCTTAAACTTAAAAGTGTGTTTGTATTTTTAAAAATATTAGCAACACTTGTGCTATCCAGACCATTTGGAAAATGAAAGTTAAATTTAATACAGAAATCGGGAATACCCGGTACGATTTGTAAAAGAATGTTGTTGTTTTGTTTTCTCAGAAACGGAACGTATTTATTTTGAATTCAGGGTGAACTATTTACACAGTGAGATAGAGTGACCAATCAAAACAGAGGTTACAATTGGAAATCTAAACATCTTCGAGATACAAAAACAAACTTGTGAACACGTAAACCTGAAATATTGCAAATCATAATGCTGACAAACCCAAAAACGAAGGAAATGTTTCATGGATAGGACGTTTTGGATATCTGAATGATTTTGGGTTAGATTAAAGGATATATTGTTAGAAATTCCCAAGTTATCCCTTTTCGTGTTAATTACACAATTTTTTTGACTCTGACTCCGTTTACGTACAGAGGTTATTTTTCATTAGACAAGAGGTTTGGAAATAGAATTCAAATAAAAAATATTTCTCTTTGAAATGTTCAGTTTGTAAGTCGCTTTAATACTGCATTCGCTATCAAGCGCGTTGCGAGTCAACAATTAAAACAAGTGATTTTAAGAGAGGATGGGAGAGAGAGAAGAAAAAAAATTATTTACCAGCAAAGGGTCTGTCCGTATAGCAAAAAAATGTGATATCAGTCTTGAAAAAGCTGCCCTCGACCTGCGGCCTCGAGCAGCAATTTCAAGGCCTCGGCCACAGTTTTTCTCTATACGGGCCTCCCAGCTGGCAAATAACAACATATTTATTTTGACAGTTGGGTGCATGCTACTGTGGGTATTTAAATTACAACAAATGGTATATTTTAAATACTTGATTCTCGTGCTATGGATTCATTTGGCATGGCCATCCTCAAGGGACTTTGTACTTCTGAAAGTATTTTCAAGAGTTGAGATATAGTACACATCTTCGCGTGTCGCGCACGTGACAAATTTGTTTTTTTACGTGCATCAATGCACGAAAGTTTGGTCATCTTTGAAAGATGTTTATACATCTCACCTTCGTTTCTCTTTCATTTTTTTTTTTGCAAAAGATGTTTCGATGAGTCATTTCGTTTCATCTTAAACCGTTCAATTAGCGTTTCCTTTCTCAAACACTGAGCAAGAATAACCATCGATCAGTGAAAAACAATGTGCTTTTCTCAAATTTTACCTCGTGTCCATTGGTCATTTTCACCACCTGTAATGAAGATAACCTGGTCTGGGTCCGGGTATTAACTACATACACAGTCGAACATCATGAGAACCGCAATGTAAGGCCGATGTAAGAAGGACAGACTTCTCTGTTTTCTTTTCTTAGTGCTAAATTAACGATACACCATTGTACTTTTGCAGGCCCGAGTATAGGCTACTTGTAGCCTCTTTTTGTTTTGAAAATACATCAAATTTTTCACTTGCGTGACGCCAGATACTGAAATCTGTGATTGAAAAAATGTCTCTCGTTTCTGTTTTTGATTCTCCGCAGTTTAAACGTTACGAGTGATTGTGTTTATATGAATGTGTACTGTCATGACAAGGTGAACTCCAGTTGTTTTGTTGATTTCTAACCGTTTCCCCTCACGCACGCGCAGTTACTCAACGGGAACCAGAGTTTTCTGGTTCCGTTTTTGGATTCTTCCAGAGCCTCTCGTGCCTGTTCCGCTGGACAAGGGTAACGAAGGCTCTGGAAAAGAGATCGATGGCAGTCTGACATCATTTCAATCATAAGGCGCTTGCGCAACTAGTACCAGTCCTCTTCCGTGCGTTTCAGTAAAAACATGTAAAAACTTTCAGGAAAAGAAAGAAAGAACCGGTTTTCTCACCAGATGGGAACCGTCCCATCATTTTTCATAAACTGTAGCATGGAATTTCTATTTGAACAAAAAAAAATGGAACTGATATTTTAAAGAGTGTCTCAAAGGTGGGCCTTATGACCTCATAATTTTTTTGAGAAGTAATTTTTTTTAAAAAAATCGATGCTGTAAATTTTGTGTTAGAATGTTCTCATTCTTTTGCGTTAAAAAAATGTAAAAAAAAAGTTTACGCGCTGTTTATAGGCATTTTCTGTTTTGGTCACGTGATTTACCAAATATGGTTGTGAGTAGAACCAGACAAAGAAATGTTAATTAAATGGAACGCACTTGGCAAAAAAAGGATAACTGTCAGTAGAGTTACAGGGACTCGAGAAATGACTATTTGAAGCGGTCTACAGGAACGCTTTGGTATTGAAGAGCCGCCCCCTTAACAAGAAAGCAGCCTTCTTCTGAAGAAGGTCGACCAGTTAAGTAAAAATATCCTTTGAAACGAAATTTTGGAACTAACGTCAGATGTAACTTTTCCAGTTCAAACCATGCAGATGTGGAACGTCATTTTCGTGGAAGAATTGAGGCACCTAACAAAACACACATACTTGACACAATATTCAAAGGATACGACAAGCGTGTGAGACCTTACTATAGGGGTAAGTAAGAAGTCTTCTTAATCAACAACAACAACAACAACAACAACAATAATTAATATACCGTATAGCAAGCTGTACACATTTTAAAAATCTAATCGAGTGGGGAAGCTATTAAAATAAATGTATTCAAAGGTTTACTTAATAACAAGTAATGAAGTTGACTTTAATACATGTTTTAGGCGCGGCTAGCCTGATCGACATGTGAATTCCCTGTCAGGGGATTCATCTGCGGCCCTTCGGTAGAGAAAATTCGTCAAACATCACGTTTGAAGTCCCTTAGCATTCAAATATATTAATCATGGTGGCAAGCTAATGTGAGGAAAAAGAAATGACAATAGAGTGGATGTGAAATAATAGATGAATAACTACAATACAATACAAATTTTATTAGCACTCCCCAAGGAGGCTTTTCAGTACTAATAAATATGTCGCGTTAGATTAAAATTTTCATTTTGAATTTCAAGCGTAAAGTTTAGTTTTAGGCGTGCGCCACTGAGGTACGCCAGTATCTTCATTTTCTAATTCTAAAAAGTTTAGAAACAACGTTCGCAGTCAGTTTTTGTGTTTTCCATTTTTCTACTTTGGTAAGATAGTCCAACAAATGAGGAGCTACATCGCGAAACATTTTTTTTTTTAATTTTTAAATCTTTTTATTCTGGAACGTTTGACATAATTTTGGCGTACCTTCATAATATTTGTATCTCTTAAGAGTTGAGACTAAAATATTTTAAAAAGTGGGAGGTCAGGAGCTGGTGAGGGAGGCCTGTGTTACCACCTTCGTGTCAAAGTACATGTGTCAATGTTAATGTAGTCGTCTAAGGTTATAACTCGGCGTTGGTTTGATATGACGAATGGTAGAAGTTCTTTTACTTTCTTTTTTTTTTTTTTTTATTTTTAATTTTTGAAGAGGGAAGTCAACCATCAAACTCAATCTCACTTATGACGTTAAGATGTTATTAAGTAATACATCAACCATGAAAGACAGCGAATAGCTAGAAAGCCAGATCTTGGAGCGTGGATCTTCAAAACTCCGGTTGGAGATATGTATAAAGATATTGGAATGATCCACAAAGAATCCTTTAAGATCCTTAATTTTTTTAAAGTGCATCTTAAAGAAAATTTCCCTGTGTGATTATTCACAAGAAATAGAGTTCATAACAATATCGGGAGTGATTTTTTTATAAGTCATGTGAAACTACCTACTTTTATATAAAGCGTCAAACATTAAAACAGCAAATCTATTAAGACGTCATGGTTTGGGTGACGCTACAAGCGACTCCATATCTCATTGTGACGGTATAAGCCAGTTATTTTTGCTAGGTACCTATAAAGTTTTGTTTTATAATAAAAAAAATGAATGCTGCGAGGAATTCATATTAATATTATCAGTTTATGCTTTGCTTTAGAAAAAGCAGTGTTGGTTTCATTGTATGCTGTGATTGACTCTTTTCATGACATCAAAGAGGAGCAAATGGTAAGACTCGATATCTTTTTTGTAAAGAAAACATTACTGTGAATTTCCTCAGATTTTTCTCACAGATAGCGGTCATTCATCAACTTTCGACTATAAGTTCTGTAAATGGCGGTCTTAAAAGCATTGAATGACTCTATGTTTGCTAAACTTTCTGGAAGGTCATTCCACAGCTGCGCAGAGCAGTTGCAAATATCTCAAAAACAAACTCGGTGACCCCCATTTTTTATTAATTGCTGGAAACTGATCAGAAGGCCAAGATGAAACTTTCTGCAAAGTTTAAAAAGAGACAGACTGGGGCGACCATGTGCGAGTGACGACGTGCGTGTTTCACTCCCTTACTGCTTACTGAAGAAAGCAAGGGACCAAGGAAAGATCGCGTTTTTCAGCAAACCTGAGCCTGATAAATTGTTTACTGCTGGACAGTTTGTTCCTCTGTAGATTGAATATTTAGAAATTTTAAAAATGGTTTTTTCTCAGAATGAATATTTGTGTTTTTGATCATGTTTTTTTGCGATGGGATGGGATTGTTCCAATCTCTGAGGCAGCTTTCGGAGTTAATTACTCCGCTGCCATTTATTACAATGTGTAAAAAACTGTTGTGTAATGTTTGTTATGTGTTGTTTCTCTTGTGGCCTCAGTTGTCACCACATCTTAATTTATGTGTAGCTGCAACGCGAGTTACTGTATACACAACTAGCTTGAAATGTCCCATTCGAGAAGGAATATATAAATTTTAAATTACTCTGTTTAAATGTCCGAGGGATTCGTTCTAGAGCAAAGAGGAAAGCTCTGTTCACATGGCTTGATGAACGGAAGTACGATATCATTTTCCTTCAAGAAACTTATAGCACTTTAGATGTTGAAGATATCTGGAAGACGCATGATGGCAAGGCAAGCTTCAGTTTGCACATGGTTCTAATCACAGTTGTGGGTGATGATTCTGGTGAGAAGTGACCTTGATTTTAGCATTAAATCTGTTAATTTGGATAGCGAAGGCCGTTCAATGATAATGGAAGCTGACGTACAAGGCTCGTTGTTCATGTTTGTTAATATTTATGCTCCCAACAAGGTGCAAGACCAATGCCAACTTTTTGACAATTTAAGTAAGAAAATTGAGGACTTCGTTGGAAACAATATAGGATAATTCTCGAGTGGGGGGGGGAGGGGTCACTTTAATGTCACATTTTGACTCTGACCTCGATTGTTCTGGCGGCAAGCCATTTACAAAAGACTCTGTTAAACGAATACAAGATTTATGTCACGATTTTGACTTATTAGATATTTGGCGAATTCGAAATCCGGAATCTAGACGTTTAACGTGGAGGCAAAAAACCCCTTTCATTCAAAGAAGACTTGACTACTGGTTAATCAGCGATGCGTGTCAGGATGATATCGAGAAATCTGATATTATTCCTTCGATCAATTCTGACCACTCGGCAATTTTTCTTCATTTTAATAGTTTAGACAAACAGGAGCATGGGCCCTCTTTTTGGAAATTTAATGCTAGTGTAATCGATGACGAACATTTTGTTATATTGATAAATGAAAGTGTTCCTGTGTGGTTAAATGAATTCGATGAAGTTACAGATAAAAGACTGTTGTGGGATTTAATCAAGTACAGGATTAGACAAGTTTCAATGAAATACATTTTACAACAATATCACACGTTGTGTCGTAAATAATGGTTTTTCTACTCAGCCCTTTACAGTTGAAAGGGGAGTGAGACAAGGGGAGCCCCTCTCAGCTGCCTACTTGTTCGTCATAGTGTTAGAAATTCTCTGTATTCGTATGCGTAATTGTAAGGATATCCATGGTATTACGGTAGGCAACGAAGAGATCACATTAAAACTGAAGCCTTTTTGCAGATGACCTAACTGGATTTTTGAAAGATGACTTTTCGCTTATAAACTTTCTTAAGCTTATAGGAGATTACGGAAGTTGTTCAGGCCTGAAGATTAACAACGAAAAATCAGAAATAATGCTATTAGGTAATCGTGCCTATACTTTGCAACAAGACTACACCGTCACAGGCACTGACTTAAAAATTAAAAAGGTTGTTAAAATCTTGGGTGTGCACTTCACCTATGACCTTCGAGCCAAACAAAAATTAAATGTTGAAGAATTAATTACTTCAATTCAACAAAAATTACTAATTTGGAGGTGGAGGGATCTGACTATTATCGGGAGAATTCAAATTGTCAAAACCTTTATTATTCCTATTGTGCCAGCTTGATATCAGTAAATAAGGAATTTGTGAAAGACGTGAACAAAATTATCTTCGATTTTATCTGGAGGGGGAAGGATAAAGTCAAACGTTCTACTCTTATCAGCGACATCGAAGATGTCGTCATTCTAAGAATTTCTGGGCTGAGGTTATAAAATGGCTTGAAAATCAAGGAGTTAAGACAGAACATCTTTCTGACAACGATACACTGTTTGCCATCTTGAGGTGCGAGGACGAGTTATTTGTACTTTGATAACTGCTAAACAGTATTTGTATTCTTGAAGACGGAACAAATCTCTCCCTTCGATTTAAAGGGTTTAGGTTCAAAATTAAAATGATACACCAGCTTGAGACAATGATCGCAAAATCAAAGAATGAATTGAAAGCCCACAATATGAAATAGGGCAAGTACAAAAACAAATTAGATTGATATAGAATCTCGTGTTGCCGCAGCACTGGGCTTGTATCTTATCTAAAAGCAGAAAAGAGTTATAAGAGGAACTGAGGTATGTGTGTATGTGAATGAATGATGTATTGTGTCTGTTTGTTTATGAAGTGTGTCTTTATAAAAAAAATGTAAGTAGTTTTAAATCAATAAAAATCAATAAAATACAGGAAAAAAAAGTTTAAAAAAATTCTGTACAGTGGATCAGAGTCACCTTAAATCTTTGATGTTTTTACAAGGTGGCTCTGGTTCTGCTGTGAAGAATTTTTTTAAACTTTTCTGAAATTTAAATCTTGGCCTTCTGATCACTTTCGAGCAATAAAAAATGGGGGTCACCCAGTTTTTTTTTTTAATATGAGCAACTAATGCCATGATATAGGGTGTCTTTGCTGGGATTTCCCGTTGCCAAGGTAAGATATTACGTCACAATAATGACCGCATCTATTTCAGCAGTAATCGGTGTTTCATGGGGTACCAAAGCATTGCTGTTATGAGATACAGTGTGTTGTGCCAATATTTCCAAAGGGAGTGTCTCTTCAAAGTGTTGAAACTAGTTGGAGCCACCTTAAAGCGGACTCTTACCTTGGGAACTAACACGATACAAATTCTGAGTGTTGTCTAATACACACAAACTGATCGATGTTTTTGTTGGTGCATATTGGACATGTGTCAGTGCAAATACTTTTAATTAAGTGTTATATAATTTCCTTTCTACTCAATAATGATCATAGATCCCCTATGATTTCTTTTTGAGACTAGAATGTGGAAATTTCCTTGGCTTTTAGACCTGGTTCTCGATTTGCAAAACTTCCAAAAACTATTTGATAAACATAGATCCACTTGTGCTTTGTTTAATAAGTGTGTCTTTCCTCACCGAAAACGTTTTTCGTTATTAAAATGGATAGCAATTAGTGTCAGGTAAATTAGGCATGAAAAGTTCATAGCTATCTGGTTTTCATTACGGTTTAGTCAAAATCGAAACATGGTAGTCGATGGTTTCATGCCTTTTCAATGATATGCTAATTCTTTCACATGATTGAGCTTTAAGAGTACGAATAGTGCGCACCACACCTTTGTGTCCTCTACCACAGCCGAATAATGACATAAACCAGATGACGGGGGCTTGACGATTTTTGAATATCAAAGAAGAGAGTGCGCTTGAAAAAAAAAAACGGCTTTGAACAGTTCGCCGTCAAAGCAGATCTCAACAGAAAACGATTTTGACTGGGTTGTGACAATAGCATACTCATCACTAGTCCGTTGGGCCACTTTTCTCTTGCTGTGACTTTATTCCCTGTTGCAATACCAATGTATCCTTTGCAGGAATACCAAGTTGAGGTAATGTTGAAGGAGAACTGGGACGATCCCAGACTCGCTTACGGCAACGCATCATGGTTTGTTCGTTTGAAGGGTGACACACTTGCCAAAGTGTGGTATCCAGATACCTTTATAGAAAACGCAAGAAAACATGATGTCGATGACAAAACAAGAACGGCTTACCTCTTTGGAGATGGAACAATTTTTCTCTCGGAGTGGTAGGTCCCTTTGCATTATATTCCTTCACATTGTGTCCTGGTCTTAAATTAAACTTACCTTCAAGATAACTTCCAACATTAGACTAGTCTTTGGATTGGCCTACGGTATTGCATGGAATTCCATTTTATTATCTCTTAGGAAACAACTTGATATTTCGATCCATATCAAAATCGCCGAACAAGGTTGTTTCAACACTGCAAACACTGAGACGTGGGGCCATCATAATCAATGAGACCACTTTCGCGTTAAGACTTTCCGTATAGAAAGTTATATTATGGATAAATACGGAACTTCCTTCGATGCTATGAAAGCAAACACTGAAAGTGGTCTTTACAATACAATATCGCTGCATTGCTTTTGTCTCTCTTTGAACCCTTGCAGTGATGTCTCAAGGCGGTGCCAACAAGATGGCAACCGTGTTTTAGCTGCACCTCACCTCAAACAATAGAGAGCTTTGGATTCCAGGCCACGAGAACGACTACGAGTACGAAATTTTCTCACAGAACAATTGTGAGCGCGCGCAATCCAGCGTCATTTTGTCGTCTTGTCAAAACAAGTCACCATCACGGTAACAGTTTTGGCCTTTTCGATCAGGAAAAGACTCAGTTACCAGCAATGAGAATAACTGAGCAACCTATGCTGCTAACAAAGGGTAAGATGAATCGTCCGGGCTATACATTTTCTAAGTATTTTCGCTTAAAACCAGCAGTCAAACCTCGTACTCGTTCTCGTCCTCGCACTAGAACCTAAAGGTCCCTAGTAAATTCTATGACTAGTCTTTTGTTGAGACCATTGATTGTATCCATCTGTTTACGCCAAAATGAAATGAGCCCTCGTTGTTTCTGTTCGCTATTTGTTGGTCTGCAGTATGAGCTCTTTCTTTGAAATCCAGACACATATATTCCGGTCATTTTAGGGTATTTTCAATGCTATCTTCTCCGCCGGTTTCTTTAAGGATCAAAGCTACCTTGACAAGTCACATGGATTTTCACCGATACCCCATGGATGTTCAGACCTTGATACTGCAAATATCTGGATGTATGTATAGAAATGTGTGTAATCTATGTCAAACCACTCTCCAGGTATAGAAGCCGTGATTCTTTCCAATTATTCCTTTTAATGTAAATTGCCACAATTTCGTAACATATTGCAGACATAAAAGAAATGTATTTTTTCGAAGTACGATTTATAGACATGAGGGAGAGGTTACCCCAACGTATAGGTGGACAATTTAAGCAATTGTCTCTTGTAGTCACTTCAGGTGGCTCCAACCGGATTCGAACCCATAAACTGCTCTGCGATGCTGGTGCAATGCTCTACCAACTAAGCTATGATCATGAAGCCACACAGGCCAATTTGTTGGGCTCATGTGTTCCCCTGAAAGGACTCGATGAATGAAATAAATGTATGTTTTTGAAGTGGGTGGGAGCCACCTGAAGTTTTCAGGTGTCTATAATCAGAGACAATTGCTTAAGTAATGCAAAACCAAGGGAATTCGCTAATTACTTTCGACACTCAATTGAAAACCGCTCTAAATGCGTTGGAGCCACGTGAATTTTTTAGGTCTTTAATTAGAGAGCATTGCTTAAATTGTCCATCTAAGTACGACAGCCACTTTTCCCTTACATCTTGCAGACAGCTATGATGACACTCAAGTGAAGTATGGATGGTCAAGCGTCTCACTAAAGGAAAAGGATATGACGGAATTTTATGTGGATAAAGAGAATCTCTTTTTGAAGCCAATGTCATTCATAACAGGTGAGGGTAATTTACAGAGCTGTTGTTTGTTGTTTCACGTAGATCTAAGCGCATTCAAAATTTGTTGAAAGCGGAGGTGATCTCCTTAGACCCTGCTTGCCCATAGATCAATGCATTACGTGTGACTTTATTTTTGTTAATTTGACACGGTACACTATGACAAAACTCTAAAATTTCAAGAATGCAAGAATAAAGATTACATAAGAAAGTTGTGGCTTTCCATACCCATACATTCTTTGTAAAAATTCGAATCTTCAAAAGATCATTGCTCATGGATTTTGTGGTATATCGGGTTCAAATTTTCAAAGATAGCTTGTTATACAATGCACTTTAAATATTCAGCAGTTTATTTGCGGCTGACTGATTGGAAAGCGATAGCCTTGTGCTAATGAGGCAAAAATGTGGAAAAAGATTCCCATATAGAGCTAGTCCCACTCTTGAATGGAAGTCCATTTTTCGTTTGCATTTTGCTTATGCTCTACTGTAATAGTGGATTTTCTTGTAAGTGCAACGCTCGACTCAACCAGGGAAGTAAGTAGGACCTGGCTTGTTATCTTCTAGCTGGGTCACATTTTCACACACTTACTTGCTTGAAAGGCTAACTTGCCCACAAGAAATTAAGAAATAAAATTCCCGACATCATCATCCTCGTCTTCATCTTCATCTTCGTCGTCGTCGTCGTCATCCAATCTTGTTCCCAGGGTCTCTCTTCTCTGAACGACAATTGAGGCAGAGAAGAGAGACCCTGGGAACAAGGTGTGTCGTCATCATCATCGTCATCGTCTACGACATCATCATCACAATCATAAGGGAAAAACGAGTGACGTTATCATGACAATCATAACTGTCCTCATCATTAAAATTACCATTGCACTATAATTGTTTTTTGTTATCGCCTTCATCCGACCATCATCGTCATTACCATCATTCCTTTTTATGACTTTGTGCCTTCGAAACTTTCTTTGATAGCACCACTTAAACAGGAAATCAAATTTTCAAATTTAAAAAATTCGGTTCCTGAATTCAGACGCCCACTTGTATCTACAGGAACTCACACAGCAGCTGTTGCTGAATTCCGAATAAGGCGACGTCTTCAACATTACATCTTCGGTTTTTATTTACCATGCTTAACTTGCACTTGTGCTTCGTGGATCCAGTTCTGGATGGATGGCAAGGATATAGCTGGCCGTGCCAGCGTGGGAACAGCAACAGTGTTGTCAGAGATCTTTCTGCTCCAATATAGCAACCACGAAATGCCAAAAGTCAGCTATTTGAATGCAGCTGAACTCTTTGTCGTTGCATCGTTTGCGTTTATCTCTTTGGCACTTGTCGAATCGGCGGTTGTCTACAAGGTCAGCTCTGTTACTTTAAAGCGCAATGTGGCAGACTGCAGGAAAAAAGCCCATAAGGTACGTACAAGAAACAATCAGCAGAAAATTCCTGAATTAGACAAAGACTGAGTTTTTATAGAAAGGGATATAACTGCATGACCCATTCTTTGAAGATCGTACCAGGGCATTTTAGTTCTTCGTTATTTCAAAAATTAAACAGGGTCACCAAATCGCAATTTTTGCACAGAAGGTCTTTTCTCAGTTTCATCTTTGCGCTGTACTTAGCTTTGAAGAGGAACAGAAGAAGGCACTTTTTTTACTATTGAAGACGCACTTTACTGATTTCTTGCAAGAAAAACGTTAACGATCGGGGCCTATAAAATGTTTACTCGCATTATATGTACGAAATCGTTACCTAAAGCCCTTTAAGCCCTATATCCACACTAAAATTATCCTTAATGATGTCTGTACATTCATTGCAAAAGTAATTGGGAGAATTTGTTGAAGGATCAAACTGTTTTCTCGCTATTAATAAGTTTGTAAATTCTTGAAACCTTTCCTGTTCATTTTGTATAAATAAATAGTGAGGAGAAAATTAATGTTTATCTCCCTTGAGATTTAAAAGGTTAATTTGTATTTTTGTCACTGAAGTAGTTCAAGATCTCTATTTTAAAAGGTCCTGCAATCCTTTTTCAGCAACATTCCAGTTCGTCGCGAGGCAAGATACCAAACAATAAATTATTCCCTTCGGCTGAAGTGACATCAAAATCTGGTATTTCAAACAGTGTGGAGGCAGACGCTGCATTGAATCAGCAAGTACACGTGGAATGCACTAACCACTGTCTTCCTGAAGAGGAAGTAGCCACACCCTTTCCGAGGAACTTGGGGTCCGTGATAGATCAAGGAGCACGTTTCACGTTTCCTCTGATTTACATCACATTCACCGCTGTCTATTTTTCCCTTGGTCTCGCTTAACCAAGAAATAAATGCAATCAACAGTTGTCCGTTGAGTACATAGACATGTACACATTTATCAAGTATGACATTCAAAGTGTATCAAGTAGTGACCATGTATAGCCAAGTATACATATATGTAATTTATTTTGTGTATTCCATGTGAGTAGTTAAATCTTTTCACGAGTTCGGATTGGGTAACTTGGGGGTGATAAGAGAAGTAGAATTTATCTCCAATGGACCATTAAATATTTACATCACGATTGTCGAAAAATGGAGGAGAAGACGAAAAAGATGACGATGTTGATAATGATGACGACGACAACGACGATAATGATGCTGCTGACGAAAGTGGCTGTGCGCATAAGGGGTCTCTGGCAGACCGACAATGTCTGAACGCGGAGCATTGGCAACTGAAGGTGTTCATAGAAAATTGTAACACTTGTCAAGAATAGGAAACATTAAAGTGCATTTGTGAAATCCTAGGAGTTGCCTACAATAATGGGGGGACAGAATTATCAAAGAGGACTATAAATGTAGCTCATTGAGAATGGTACATTGTGTCTGGGGGAAATAGTGATGTTGTATTAATTTCTTTTACTCAGCTTCCTAAAATACTGTTGTACTTCCTTCACTGTAGAGGAGAAAACGTTATCGTGCTGAAAGTCTGCGGGTGTGACGCAGCTATAAAAATTACAATCATTTAGAAAATTTCTCAGGATATCATATAGTGGGAGGCGCGGTGGCCTCACGGTTAGTGCGCTGGAATCCGGAGCGAGTGGATGGTCCGGGTTCGGCTCCTGGCCAGGGACATTGTGTTGTCTTCTTTGGCGGGCTACTTTACTCTCACGGTACCTCTCTCCACCCAGGTGTATAAATGGATACCGACAAATTTAATGCTGGGGGTAGCCCTGCGATGGACTAGCATCCCATCGAGGGGGGAGTAGAAATAGCACCAGTCGCATCATGTTACGGAAACGGGGGATAGGTTCCAGTGTGTTGGGCCATTGACTCGTAAGCAGTCATATATATAGCGAAAATAACTGACGTGTACACCCCTTTTTGGGAAAGTTGGAAACCCACCCCCCCCCCCCTCCCTCTCTTAATCTTTCGATCTTACCCACTCCCCTCCCCTCCCCTGAAATTTCCCTTTATTTTTTTATCGCCAAGAATTAGTTTTTCAGTTAACAACATAGAATGAGGGAGGGAGGAGTATTGCAATGAAAAATTGTGGCGTAAAGATAATTTTTCCTCATTATATACTCAACAGAATATCGGGTTTTGATTGGTCAATGACGAATGCGTAAATATATTATTCAGTGCAATACGGAAGTTGAGTATATTGAGTGTTTTCACTCAGGTGATAAGTAACCTTGTTTTCCCACCGAAACAAAAGAAAACGTTTCCATGACAATAGAGCTCAATTCCCAGAGGATTAGTTAGGGACACCAACATGGTCGCCGTTTCTAAAGAAGCCCTCCGTGACGCCACGTGAAAACACTCTATAGTATATCGTATGGAGTATATAATAAATAGAAAATCTTATGAACTTCCTCGTGCTATTCGTGATTTTTGGTCACTCGTGGTGTTTTTCACGCAATGCACGCGCGCTCGTACGATTTCCTATATTAATTGTAGTCTTTCCTTTCCAATAATTATGTCAACTTCTTCTTTTGCTTGTGGTAGCCATGAGAACTAATAATCATACTTTCCTGAAAGCCCTGCAGCTCAGCTTTGCGTTCCTTTTTATAATGAATACCGTCTCCAGCAAGAGGGAAATCAAGTACTTGTAACCGATACTTTCAGCCCAACCAAACGTTCAAGTGCAGAGGGAGCAATAAACCAACTCAAGCTGTTTATCCCTACTGTGCAAAGATTGTGAAAACGTATACATCATCAAACTAAACTCCAGTTCATTACATGTTTACAAAAGACACAAGAACTTCTTTGCAAAAAGGAAAACTTTGCTTTGTTGGGACGTGCATGCTTGTAAACCAACCACGTAAAGAATTGCGTGAAAACTTCAAAGAATTATCATCACCAAACGAAATTGTGCCCACTATCCTTTAAATCGTGACGACGGCCGATCTTACCTCAAACATATAACATCAGTGCCCTCAAGGTAGGGACACACGTGAATTTGAATGGCATTTTAGGAGCTCTAGAGAAAATATAAAAGAAAGAAAATTATATTTGGAACACCAACAGTCAGTTCGGCGCCCAACCCAAGAGTACAGCCGGTTGGTAGGGGACTGTTTGGGTGTCCATATATCAATTGTTAACTTCAAATTCTAATTTTTAAACTACATCAAATCTGAACTATTTCTTATTTCTACATTCAAATTTTACTACTCTTTTGAGAAAAACTATCTCCTCCCAAACATACCTAAAAATCACTAAAAAATTTACAAAACACCCCAATACATTGATTTGTGTTCCGAGCTTATGGTTTTTGTATTGCTTGAAACGCGAACGAGATATTTGAATTAACCGATTTTAAGCGGCGTCAGAACGGCTTTCAGGTTTACCCTCGCCTTAAAACGAACTTTTCCAAGAAATCCGAGAGGTAACCGACATCAACCGACATCCGACATCAATCGATCGATCGGTAACCGACATCAATCGATCGATTTCGGCTTATTAGCATATTTTTCTTTGCTAGAGGTCTAATCAACCTCATCAATCCCGAGATTAAATAAAGCTTCATTCATTCATTCATCAAGCTAATAGACCTCGTGAAATCCACGGGTCTTAAAGGTCTCCAAGAATGAGAAATGAAAGTAGTCATTTTATGACATTATAGGATGAAAACAAGCTTAGCACATAAACGAGGCACAGCCTCATACTGGCCAAGAAAGAGTTCAAAAACTCTTATATAAATTAAAGCTGTCTGCATAACGAGGGTTTTAGAACTTCCTCATGCCATCTTAGTCCTGTATATGAACCTCTCCCGCGAGCTGAGTCTAATTTTAAACTATTTGGAAGTGAATGTGACTATCGACATAATGATGTAATTTCATGACACCCAAAAAGTAGAAGATAATGCTGCAATAAAAGGCTAACACTGCAGAACAACATAGAAGAAATATACAAAAGCCAAAGAACTGCATGGATGGACAAAAATGAGAAAGATTTAAACGGATTGCATCAGGGTAATATTGGAAAACGTTCGCCCACGTTTTGAAAATAGTCTTGCTTGCGTTGCAACGACAATTTTATAGTGAAAAGAATTCATGTTACCATTTGAATTGGAAACGCGTGATCACTCAAAGATCTCCAGAGACTGAAAACGTCATTATATCGAGCCCCTATCCCCCTTGTTCATTCCATTTTAATTTTTTTGCAAAGTTATGTTACTATTAGGGTCCCAAAAAGACTCAAAACGGTATACATTGATTGATCTATAAGTACAAAAATTGTTCATCCGTTCAGTCCTTGCGGAGTTAAACTAACTCCACGAAAGTAATTCCCAACATAGAGGTGCTTAACTCTTCTTGGAGAGTTACATTCATTCCAAGATTACTCGCCAATGGGGGTTATACTAACTCCTTTAAATGGCCCCAAAACAGGAGTTTATTTAACTCCCCTCGCAGTGTTAAGCAGGAATGTTAATTCCACAGAAGAATTCAACTTTACCCCAGGGCCCGGTTGTTCAAAAGCCGATTAACGCTAATCCCAGATTAAAAATTTAACCGAGGAGTTTATTCAGTTCTCTACTCCCAAAGGTTGTTCAACGCTGATATTCGGGAAAAATTTACACTAGAAGAAGTCAATCTTGAAAAACAAAATAACCGAAAGAAACTGTCACCAAAAAGTTGAAAACATAATACAATAGTTTACGCTAATCCTGGGTTAAGTTAATCAGCTTTCGAACAACCGGGCCCAGAGGAGTTGGTTGTGTAGAGTTAAAATAACCCCTAAAACTTAACTCCTATTTTAGCCTTAATTTAACTCCCCTACTGGATAGAACAACTTTTTGGGGGATCAAAAGAACTCCTTTTTTGAGTTAAATTAATTCCGAATAATGCAACTCCACCTTGAGAAGTCATTTCAATCCCAATGCCGGAATTAAAGTAAATCTGAAATTACTAGCGGCACAGCGTCTCTTGACATTTCTTCTCTGCCTTCTTCGTCCCTACAACTCCAAGAGAATAAGAATTTGAGCTCGATGCAAGAACCTTCTGTTTACAGGCGTTATCTTCTATTTTCGCACCCTTTTTCAAGAGTTGCGTCAAGGAATAGACCATTTTAAAATTGTAGCTAAGCTACCTGGCCTAAGAATGGAAGCGAGGCTGCCGGTGACCCCGTTTTGATACAAACCTTTGTGCTTTTCTAATGTTAATTTAGAATAATTTGAATCACAACAACACAATTTAGATGATAAAAGCAGTGAGATCTGTATCAATTCAAGGTCACCGACAGCCTCGCAGCCATTCATAGGCTAGGTCACTGAGCAAACAACTGAAAAATGGTCTATTGCGCTTATGGAAAACGTAATCGCAAACACAATCGCAAAAAATGACAGTGTTTGCGATCGAGCCATCGGAAACTGTTTGCGAATGTTTGCAACGATGTTACGTGTATATGGAAACCAGACTTTGGCAAGACAACAAAGTAACGTCAACTACAACGTCACTTCAAAATACAACTTAGCACTATAGCGTATGTATTTTGCGATTATTCCATTTTTTTTTTCTTTATCTTGAAAAATAGGGGCGAACTATCTTATAACTGGATTAATAGGAACGGTTCTAAAGTAAAGATAAAAATCGAACGATTTCTTGTTGTATGCTTACGCTATCGTC
>NC_090893.1:41868295-41888295 GCF_036669925.1 Montipora capricornis
AATTCAAAGATGTTTGTTTTAGTGCAACTCTTTGCCTCTCATTCTCTTCGCTTCTACTTTAGTCTTTAATTAACTTACTGTCTTCCGCCGTGGGCGTGTATTCAATGTTGCCTTTTTATGCAAAAATCTTAGCATATTTACCTTCATGTCCTTCTTACACAGAAAAATTTGCATAGACATGAAACAATAACGTGGAAAACGACTTTGTATTTTTCAAAATGCAATTCATTTTTATCCTTGACTTTTCGTGCGAAAGTGGCTTGAAGTCATTACCAATAGCACTTTGAGCGTCATAAGGGGGTGGCTCTTAACTACAGAAAGACAATGGTTGCTGAGGAGGGTTTTAATGAAGTAGATGGTTCTATGAAGTAACTTTTTTCAATGGATATCTGAAATCATTTTAATCGTAAGGCGCATGTGCAGCTAGTACCAGTCCTCTTCCGTGCGTTTCAGTAAAAAAAACATGTAAAAACTCTCAGGAAAAGAAAGCAAGAGGCAGATTTTTCACCGGATGGGAACCGCCCCATCATTTTTTTGCAAACTGTAGCATGGAATTTCTATTTGGACAAAAAGAAATGGAACTTTTATTTTAAAGAGTGTTTCAATGGCGGGCCTTATGACATCATAGTTTTTTTGAGAATTAATTTTTTTTTAAAAAATCCATGCTGCAAATTTTGTGTTAAAATGTTCTCATACGGTTGCGTTAAAAAATTGTTTTAAAAAAAGTTTACGCGATGAGTTTTTAGGCATCTTCTGTTTTGGTCACGAGATTTACCAAAATAAGGTTGTAAGCGAACCAGACAAAGAAATGTTAATTAAATAGAACGCATTTAGCAAGAAGGACAACTGTCAGTAGAGTTACAGGTACTCGAGAAATGACTATTTGAAGGGGTCTACAGGGACGGAAGAAAGCAGCCTTCTTCTGAAGAAGGTTGACCATTTAAGTAAAAATATCCATTGAAACGAAATTTTGGAACTAACTTTGGATGTAACTCTTCCAGTTCAAACCATGCAGATGTGGAACGTCATTTTCGTGGAAGAATTGAGGCACCTAACAAAACACATATACTTGACACAATATTTAAAGGATACGACAAGCGTGTGAGACCTCACTATAGGGGTAAGGAAGACATTGTTTTTATCTTCTTAAACAACGACGACAATAATTAATGTACCGTATAGCAAGCTGTGCACATTTATCAGTCATCTTACAAAATGCAGAGCTAATCGAGGGGGGGAGCTATTAAAATAAATGTATTCAAAGGTTTACTTAATAGCAAGTAATGAGGTTGACGTTAATTCATAATACATATTTTCGGCGTGGCTAGCCTGATCGACATGCGAATTCCTTGCCAGGGAACTGATCCGCGGCCCTTCGGTAGAGAAAACCCTAGCATTCAAATGATGGTGGCAAGCTAATGTGGGAAAAAAGAGATGACAGTAGAGTGGATGTAAAATAATAGATGAATATGTCGCTTCAGATTAAATTTTCATTTTGAATTTCAAGCATAAAGTTTAGTTTTGGGCATGCTCCACTGAGGTACACCAGTATCTTCATTTACTAATTCTAAAACCGTTTAGAAACGACGTTGGCAGTCAGTTTTTGTATTTTCCATTTTTCTACTTTGGCAAGATGGTCCAACAAATGAGGAGCTAGATCGCGAAACAATTTTTTTAATTTCTTTTTTTAATGTTTTTTTTCTCGAACGGTTGACCTTTGTATCATTTAAGAGTTGAGACTAAAATATTTTAAAAGGGGGAGTTTAGGAGCTGTTGAGGCCTGTTTACCAATGTTAATGTAGTCGTCTAAGGTTACAACTCGGCATTGATTGATATGACGAATGGTAGGATTTCTTTTACTTTATTTGAAGAGGGAAGTCGGGCATCAAACTTAATCTCACTTATGACGTCAAAATGTTATTAAGTAATACATCAACTATGAAAGACAGCGAATAGCTAGAAAGCCAGATCTTGGAGCGTGGATCTTCAAAACTCCGGTTGGAGATATGTATAAAGATATTGGAATGATCCACAAAGAATCCTTTAAGATCCTTAATTTTTTTAAAGTGCTTCGTGAAGAAAATTTTCCTGGGTGATTATTCACAAGAAATAGAGTTCATAACAATATCGTGAGTGATTTTTTTTTTGTAAGTCGTGTGAAACTTGACGTGTGTCTTACATTCTTCGATGGTTACTACTTAACAATTATTTGCCTCAGGCTCAGTGATTATCGTTGAATATTCACCGAGACGAAGTCGAGGTGAATATTCACCGATAATCACTGAGTCCTTTAAGATCCTTAATTTTTTAAAGTGCTTCGTGAAGAAAATTTTCCTGGGTGATTATTCACAAGAAATAGAGTTCATAACAATATCGTGAGTGATTTTTTTTTTGTAAGTCGTGTGAAACTTGACGTGTGTCTTACATTCTTCGATGGTTACTACTTAACAATTATTTGCCTCAGGCTCAGTGATTATCGTTGAATATTCACCGAGACGAAGTCGAGGTGAATATTCACCGATAATCACTGAGCCTGAGGCGAATAATTGTTTTAGTATAAATACACAGGTGATTATTTCAAAAAAGAGAAAAGAAAAAATGTCAACGCGAAATCATCTTCACTTACAGTGGCAAAACGACCACTGGCAGCCATTATGTCCGTCGAGGTGATTATCGGCTGATAGTCCGCGATAGCGAACCAATGAGAATGCGCGATTTCGTATAATCACCTGTGTATTTATACTAAATTTATATAAAGCGTCAAACATTAAAGCTTCAAACCTATTAAAGATGTCATGGTTTGGGTGAGGCTAAAAACGACTCCATATCTCACTTTAGTATAAATACACAGGTGATTATACAAAATCGTGCGCTCTCATTGGCTCGCTATCTCGGATTATCAGCCGATAATCACCTCGACGGACAAAATGGCTGCCAGTAGTTGTTTTACCACTGTAAGTGAAGATGAATTCGCGTTGTGGTGTTTTTTTTTCTTTTTTGAAATAATCACCTGTGTATTTATAGTTCACCTTTGTGTATTTATACTAATTATCGGTGAATATTCACCTCGACTTCGTCTCGGTGAATATTCAACGATAATCACTTCGCCTTCGGCGAATAATTGTCAAGTAACGGTGTAAACCAGTCATTTTTGCTAGGTACCTATAAAGTTTCGTTTTATAGTAAAGAAAATGAATGCTGCGAGGAATTCAATTTAATATCGATTTATCAGTTTATGCTTTTCTTTAGAAAAACCAGTGTTGGTTTCATTGTATGCTGTGATTGACTCTTTTCATGACATCAAAGAGGAGCAAATGGTATGACTCAATATCTTCTTTTCTGTAAAGAAAACATTTACACGATCCAAATTCTGAGTGTTGTCCAATGCACATAAACTGATCGATGTTTTTGTTGGTGCATATTGGACATGTGTCAGCGAAAATTCTTTTAATTAATTGTTATATGTCCTTTCTACTCAATCATGATCATGGATCCTCTATGATTTCTTTTTGTGACTAGAATGTGGAAATGTCCTTGGTTTTTAGACCTAGTTCTCGATTCGCAAAACTTCAAAAACTTTTTGATAAACATAGATCCACTTATTAAACAAGGCTGGCGCTCAGTTGGTTGAGCATCGGGCTGTCATGCGGGAGGTCGTGAGTTCGACTCCGCGGGCCGGACCAACCCTCAGGGTCTTTAAATAACTGCATGAGGAGAAATTGCTTCCTTTGTAATTACATTCGCAAATGATTACACTTTTAAGTCTTCTCGGATAAGGACAATAAGCCGGAGGTCCCGTCTCACAAATAACGTCCATGTTCATTTGTTCCCTGTGGGACGTTAAAGAACCCACACACTATTCGAGAAGATTAGGGGATGAAGTTCCCGGTGTTGTGGCTGTCCACTGTGTGTATATGGGTGGGTGCGTATAGCAGGTCCACATTAGCTGAATAGTTGCCAAAACTTCAATCTACTCAAACAAACAAACAAAAGTGCATCTTAAGTTTGCTCGCCGAAAAAGTTTTTCGTTATTAAAATGGATAGCAAACAGTGTCAGGTAAATTAGGCATGAAAAGTTCATAGCTATCTGGTTTTCATTATGGTTTAGTTACAATCGAAACATGGTAATCGAAGGTTCCATACCTTTTCAATGATATGCTAATTCTTTCACATGATTGAGCTTTGAGAATAAGAATAGTGGGCACCACACCTTTGTGTCCTCTAACACAGCCGAAGGTTGACATAAACCAGAAGTACGAAGGTTTGACGATTTTAAATATCAAAGAAGAGAGTGCGCTTGAAAAAAAACGCCTCTGAATTGTTCGCCACCAAAGGAATATTTCAACAGAAAACGATTTTGACTGGGTTGTGACAATCGCACACTCATCACTAGTCCTTTGGGCCATTTGTCTCTTGCTTTGACTTTATTCTCTGTTGCAATACCAATGTATCCTTTGCAGGAATACCAAGTTGAGGTAATGTTGAAGGAGAACTGGGACGATCCCAGACTCGCTTACGGCAACGCATCATGGTTTGTTCGTTTGAAGGGTGACACACTTGCCAAAATGTGGTATCCAGATACCTTTATAGAAAACGCAAGAAAACATGACGTAGATGACAAAACAAGAACGGCTTACCTCTTTGGAGATGGAACAATTTTTCTCTCTGAGTGGTAGGTCCCCTTGCATTATATTCCTTCACATTCTGTCCTGATCTCAAATTGAACTTACCTTCAAGATAACTTCCTACATTAGACTGATGTTTTAATTGGCCTATGGTATTGAATGGCATTCTATTGTGTTATCTCTTAGGAAAACAACTTGATATTTCGATTCAAATCAAAATGACCTCCTCTCTCATGCCCAACAAGGTTGTTTCAACCCTGCGAACCTTGAGACGCGGGGCCATCATAATCACTGAGACCACCTTCGCGTTAAGACTTTCCGTATATAAAGATATGGATGAATACGGAACTTCCTTCGATATTATGACAATAAACACTGAAAGTGGTCTTTACAACACAACATTGCTGCATTCTCTCTCTTTGAACCCTTACAGTGTTTTGTCAAGGCGGTCCCAACAAGATGGCAGCCGTGTTTTAGCTGCACTTCAGTTCAAACAATAGAGAGCTTTGGATTCCAGGACGAGAACAGCAATAGTCAACGCGCACAAACAAGCGTCATTTTGTCGTCCTGTCAAAACAAGTCACCATCACGGTAACAGTTTTGGCGTTTTCGATCAGGAAAAGGCTCAGTTACCAGCAAGTATTTTCGCTACAAAAAAGCAGTCAAATCTCGTACTCGTTCTCGTCCTCGTACTAGAATCTAAAGGTCCCGAATAAATTCTATGACTAGTCTTTATTTGAGACCAGTCGTTGTATCCATCAGTTTACTTTACGCCTATAAGTAAATGAAATAAACCCTCGTTGTTTCTGTTTGCTATTTGTTGGTCTGCAGTATGACCTCTTTATTTGAAATCCAGACACTAGATAAAGTTCTTTTACACCCAACCTGGTCATTTTAGGGTACGTTCACTGCTATTTTCTCCGTTTCTTTAGGATCAAAGCCACCTTGACAAGTCACATGGATTTTCACCGATACCCTATGGATGTTCAGACCTTGATACTTCAAATAGCTGGATGTATGTACAGAAATGCGTGTCATTTATGTCAAACCACTCTCCAAGTATAGAAGCCGTGATGCTCTCCAATAATTCCTTTTAATGTAAACTGCCACAATTTCGTTACATCATGCAGACATAAAAAAATGTATTTTTTCGAAGTGCGAGTTGTAATCGTGAGGGAGGGGTGACTTTGTAGTCACCTGAAAACTTCAGGTAGCTCTAACGAGATTCAAACCCATAAACTCTGTGATGCTGGTGCAATGCTCTACCAGCCAAGCTATGATCATGAAGCCACACAGGCCAATTTGTTGGGCTCCTGTGTTCCCGTGAAAGGACTTGATGAATGAAATAAATGTATGTTTTTGAAGTGCGTTGGAGCCACTGAAGTTTTCAGGTGTCTATAATTAGAGACAATTGCTTAAATTGTCCACTGAGGTAAGTGCGGGGATCACTTTTCCCTTACATCTTGCAGACAGCTATGATGACACTCAAGTGAAGTATGAATGGTCAAGCGTCTCCCTAAAGGAAAAGGATATGACGGAATTTTATGTGGATAAAGAGAATATCTTTTTGAAGCCAACGTCATTCATAACAGGTGCAGGTAATCTACAGAGCTGTTGTTGTTGTTGTTGTTGTTTGTTGTTTCACGTAGAATGTCTAAGCGCATTAATTCAAAATGTGTTGAAAGCGGAGGTGTTCTCGTTAGACCCTGCTTACGCATAGATCAATGCATTACGTGTGAGTTTATTTTTGTTAATTTGCCACAGTACACTATGACAAAACTCTAAAACGTCAAGACTGAAAGGATAAAGATTACATAAGAAAGTTGTGGCTTTCCATACCCATACATTCTTTGCAAAAATTCGAAACTTCAACGATGATTCCTCATGGATTATGTGGTATATCGGGTTCAAATTTCCAGAGATAGCTCGTTATGCAATGCACTTAAAATATTCAGCAATTTATTCTCGGCTGACTGATTGGAAAACGATAGCCTTGTGCTAATGAGGCAAAAAATGTGAGCAAAGATTTCGCTATGCAGTCCAACTCTTGGAAGTCCTTTTTTCGTTTGTATTTTGCTTATGCTCTACTGTCATAGTGGATTTATTACAAGTTCAACGCTCTACTCAGCTAGGGAAGTAAATAGGACATGGCTCGTTATCTTCCAGGTGGGTCACATTTTCACACACAAATTTTTTTTTGAAAGGCTAACATACCTACAAGAAATTAATAAATAAAATTCCTGTCATCATCCTTTTTATCATCATCCTCATCTTCATCTTCGTCGTCGTTGTCATCCAACCTCGTTCCCTAGGTCTCTCTTCTCTGAACGACAATTGAGGCAGAAGAGAGAGATCCTAGGAACGAGGTTGGTCGTCATCATCATCGTCGTCGTCGTCTTCGACATCATCACCACAATCATAATGGGAAACTAGTGACGTTATCATCACAAACATTATCCTCATCATTAAAATCCCCATTCCACTGTAATTGTTTTTGTCATGGCATTCATCCGACCATCATCGTGATTACCATCATTCCTATCTATGACTTTGTGCCTTCGAAACTTTCTTTAATAACACCACTTAACCCGGACATCAAATTTTAAAATTGGGTTCCCGAATTCAGACTCCTACTTGTATCTACAGGAACTCACACAGCAGCTGTTGCTGGATTCCGAATAAGGCGACGTCTTCAACATTACATCCTCGGCTTTTATTTACCATGCTTAACTTGCACTTGTGCTTCGTGGATCCAGTTCTGGATGGACGGCAAGGATATAGCTGGCCGTGCCGGCGTGGGAACAGCAACAGTTTTGGCAGAGATCTTTCTGCTCGAGTTTAGCAACCAAGGAATGCCAAAAGTCAGCTATTTGAAAGCAGCTGAACTCTTCATGGTTGCATCATTCGCCTTTATCTCTTTGGCACTCGTCGAATCGGCGGTTGTCTACAAGGTCAGCTCTGTTACTTTAAAGCGCAATGTGGCAGACCACAGGAAAAAACCTCATAAGGTATGTAAAAGAAACAATCAGGAGAAAATGCTTGAATTAGACAAAGACTGAGTTTTTATAGAAAGGGATATAACTGCATGACCCATTCTTTGAAGATCGTACCAGGGCATTCTAGGTCTTCGTTATTTCAAAAATTAAACAGGAACAACAAATCGCAATTTGTGCACAGAAGGTGCTTTTTCGGTTTCATATTTTCTGTATTTACCTTTAATTAAAGAGGAACAGAAGAAGGCACCTTTTTTGCTATTAAAAACGCATTTTACTGATTTTTTACAAGAAAAACTTTAACGATCAGGCCTACCCAGTGGGTGGCATCAACGGTTTATTCGCATCATCTGTACGAAGTTATAATCTAAAGCATGTAATATGTTTTAGAGATGAATTTTCTCCTCCGGATCTTGCCTTTAATCCTTTTAAGCCCTATATCCACATTAAAATTTCAAGATTCAAGTATTTCAAGATCTCGTTTTTAAAAGATTGTGCAATCCTTTTTCAGCAACATTCCAGTTCGTCGCGAGGCAAGACACCAGGCAGTAAATTATTCCCCTTGGCTGAAGGAACATCAAACTCTGGTGTTTCAAACGGTGAGGAAGCAGACGCTGCAGTGAGTCAGCATGTTCACGTGGAATGCACTAACCACTGCCTGCCTGAAGAGGAAGTAGCCACACCATTTGCGAGGAACTTGGGGTCCGTGATAGATCAAGGCGCACGTTTCACGTTTCCTCTGATTTACATCACATTCACTGCTGTCTATTTTTCCCTTGGTCTTGCTTAACCAAGAAATAAATGCAATCAAGAGTTGTCCGTCGAGTACATACACATGTACACATTTATCAAGTATGACATTCAGTGTATCAAGTAGTGACCATGTATAGCCAAGTTTATATGTAATTATTATGTATATTCCATGTGAGTAATTAAATAAAGCTTTTCACGAGTTCGGATTGGGTAACTGGAGGTGATAAGCGAAGTAGAATTTATCGCTAATGGACCATTAAATATTTACATCACGATTGTCGAAAAATGGAGGAGAAGAAGGAAAAGAAGATGACGATGTTAATAGTGATGATGACGACAACAACGATGATGATGCTGATGACGAAAGTGGCTCTGCCGAGAGAACTCTTCCTCGCAGTCTTCAGGACTGATCTACGAGATCAGCTCGAAAGCGTATAAGGGGTCTCTGGCAGACACAGAGTACATGTCTGATCCTGGAGCACAACACCCCAGCGACGTCATTGGCAACTGAAGGTGTTCATGGGTAATTGCAACACTTGTGTAGAGTTTGAAACACTAAAGTGCATTTGTGAAATCCTAGGACTTGCCTATGTGTAATTAAAATCTGCAGTCTTGTGGGGACACAGTTATCAAAGAGGACTATAAATGTAGCTCATTCAGAATGGTACATTGTGTCTAGGGGAAATAGTGATGTTGTATTAATTTCTTTTACTCACCTAAAATACTGTTGTGCTTGCTTCACTGTAGAGCAGAAAACGTCATCGTGCTAAAAGCCTGCGGGTGTGACGCAGCTGTAAAAATCAAAATCATTAAGAAAATTTCTCAGGATATTATATAGTGTGAGGCGCGGTGGCCTAATGGTTAGTGCGCTGGACTCCGGAGAGGTTGGATGGTCCGGGTTCGGGTCCTGGCCGGGGACATTGTGTTGTCTGCTTGGGCAGGACACTTTATACCCAGATGTATAAATGGGTACCGACAAATTTAATGCTGGGGGTAGCCCTGCGATGGACTAGCATCCTATCCAGGGGGGAGTAGAAATAGCACCAGTCGCATCATGCTACGGAAACCGGGGATAGGTTCCGGCGTGTTGGGCCATTGACTCCTAAGCAGACTTATAGAGCGTTTTCAGATGACGTCACGGCAGCGATGTTGGTGTTTCAAAACAAAGAAACGGCGGCCATGTTGGTGTTCCAAACTAATCCTCTGGGAATTGAACTCTATTTTTATGCAAATAGTTTCTTTTGTTTCATCAAATTAGCATTTATTTTAGTCACGTGAGTGAAAACGCTCTATATATAGCGAAAAAAACTGACGTGTACACTCCCTTTTAGGAAAGTTGGAAACCCACCGCCCTCTCCGCCCCCTCTTAATCTTTCGATCTTACCTTCTCCCCTCCCTTCCCGTGAATGTTCCCTTTATGTTTTATCGAAACTCATTCATGATCAATAAAGGACATCCAGAGACTGAAAACTTCATTATATCGTGCCCGTATCCCCCTTATTCATCCCAGTTTAATTTTTCTGTAAAGTTATGATACTATTGGGCTCCCAAAAAGACTCAAAAACAAGAGGTACATCGACCCCCTTTGCGGAGTTAAACTAGCTCCACGAAAGCAATTCGCAACATAGAGGTGTTTTAACTCTACTTGGAGAGTTACATTCATTCCAAGATTACTACTCGTCAATGGAGGTTATACTAACTCCTTTAATTGACCCCAAAATGGGAGTTTATTTAACTTCCCTCGCACTGTTTAGCTGGAATGTTAACTCTATAGAAGAGTTAAATGTTACCCCAGGGCCCGGTTGTTCAAAAGCCGACGCTAATCCCAGATTAAAAATTGACCTAGGAGTTTACTCGTATCAAGAAATGGTCTATTGTTCCGGCCTAAATTCACCCATTAAGATTTAAACAATGGCCCTATTGTTTTAAGTGACGCGTTGTGAATTTTGCCGAGACCACGCCGAGGATTTCAGGACTTATCGGAAATTTTCGGCGTGCAAAACGGGTGTTATTAGGGGGTGGGGGAGAGGAGATTGTTCCTTGGGGAATCTATATTCACTAGGGTACCCAAACTCCTGTAGTCCTTTCGTCGACTCGATGATCAACTGCCGAATTTTTCTTTTCTTGTAATTCCTTGATGACTTAGACAGCTGCCAGAAGTTTTTTTGGCTGTTGTAAAGTGTTTGATTTGCCTGGACTTTTGCCGCATTTTGCTGTTTTTCTTGTGATAGAGCTTGGAGTTTCACGGCGACAGAGTTGTAATTAATTTTTAGTGTATCATTCTCAACGCGAAGGCGTCTTATCTCCGCCTCATAAACGTCAGAGAGAGCAACTGGATGCCAGTCTAGTCCTCTATGGGTATGCATAAAGTTGTTGGATAAAGTGATCTGATTATACGGTGTCCTTTGATTTTTCGAGAACATCTTTGAAGCGTGAGAGTTGGCGACTTTTTCAGCTGTGTGAAGGCTTCTTTTCTAGGTTGAATTTTTGTAGTTTTTATTGGCGTTGTGTGTGTGCAAGGAAGTGTAAATTTTGCAGTCTATTGTTGTATTGTATTTTACCTATTGTAATTGAAGAAGTACCGTAAACTTTTTTTTTCGGTGAACGTGGCATTCTGCTAAAGCGCACACGAGTGTCTTTGGTGGTTTTCAGTCTTTAATGTTTTTAAAATTTCTCATCTTCGCTGAGACTGCGCTTTACAATTTCACTTTTTCAAGGAACACGAGCCGTTCACCGTATTCATGATCATTTTGTGTTAAGTGACCATGAAGGTGAGACTTCATCCGTCTATTGTTTGCTTTGCTTTGAATTTTAAACCGGCAGTGCGGTCGGGCACTTACAAGGGAGGTGCGACTTTTTCAATCGATTGTTCACTCTTTTCGTCTCAATGTACAGACTCCAATGTTTTGAAAGAAAAAAATGGACTACGTTTTGTTTCGTTAAAATGTCTATAGAGTTTAAACGCTCTTATTCGGTATGAAACGCCTAATAAATCATTGCTGCTTCGCCAGTTTCATTTTAGCTTCACCCGCGCTTAAGAAACGAATAAAAAACACAAATTATTTGAGTAACAATTATTTCTACGCCTCGAGATTTGAATGAATCTCTCTGAGAATGAAGCGCGTTAAAAGCGAGAGAACTCGGCTAGTCCAATTGTTGAAGAAGTTGATTACTAAAATGCTTTGCAAAACTTTCGCTTGCGCAGAACGAAGCACATTAAAAGCCATGAGAACTAAACTAGTGCGATTGTTGAAGCAGTGATTTTATTACCTTTCTGCGTTGATATTCGATCAACTCGGTCGGAGTATGCTTCGCAAACAAAACTTTCTCTCACCCCTCACCCCAGCTTTGTTGGTTTCGTCGTCCCAATTATAACTCTGTCCCTCCCCCAGGGTGCAAATTGCTCATAATTCGGTCTCGCCGAAGATTCAAGTCTCCCGCGTGAATAGTAATCGGCAATTTTGAATTTCCCTCGCGTGTTTAAAGTCTTTGTTTTAGCCTAAATCGTTTTTGACCATACACGGTCAAAAACGATCAACTATAACAATACCTATTGTTCACGAATTGAAGCCGCTTTTCTTGATACGTTCTCTACTCCCAAAGGCTGTTCAACGCTGATATTCGGCAAAACTTTACAGTAGAAGGAGTCAATCTTGAAAAACAAAAATAAGAGAAAGAAACTTTCACCAAAAAGTTGAAAACATGAAACAATAGTTTACGCTAATCCTGGGTCAAGTTAATCAGCTTTCGAACAACCGGGTCAGAAGTGTTAAAACGTAACTCCTATTTACTCCTATTTTAGCCTTAATTTAACTCCCCTACTGGGTGCAGCAACTCTTTGGAGATAAAAATAACTCATTTTTTGAGTTAAATTAACTCAGAATAATGTAACTCCAACTTGAGGAGTTATTTCAACCCCAATGCCGGAGTTAAAGTAAATCCGAAACTTACTAACGGCACAGCGTCTTTTGACAATTCTTCTCTGCCTTCTTCATCGCAAGACCCTGTTTTGATACAAACCTTTGTGCTTTTGTAATGTTAATGTAGACTAATTTGAATCACGACAACACAATTTAGATGATAAAAGCAGTGAGATCTGCATCAATTGAAGGTCACCTCGCAGCCATTCATAGGCTAGGTCACTGAGCAAACGACTGTAAAATGTCGTATTGCGCATATGGAAAACGTAATCGCAAACAGAATCGCAAAAAGTGACAGTGTTTGCGATGGAGCCATCGGAAACTGTTTGCGAATGTTTGCAACGATGTTACGTGTATATGGAAACCAGACTTTGGCAAGACAACAGTAACGTCAACTACAACGTCACTTCAAAATACAACTTAGCACTATAGCGTATGTACTTTGCGATTATTCCATTTTTTTCACCTTGAAAAATAGGGGCAAACCTATCATATAACTGGATTAATAGGAACGGTTCTAAAGTGAAGATAAAAAACGAACGATTTCTTGTTGTATGCTTACGCTATCGTCAAAACCTAAAATTTGGAAATTTAACGTTCTCGTTTCGCGAACTACGGCAAAAAATGCACTGAAATCCGTGCTGCACGTGCAGCACGATTATTTTTCTTTCCCTAACTAATGATATCCTTGGTTTGTGGTGTTGTTGTTGTTGCCGTAGCTATCCAGAATGAGGGGAACTTGAGAAATGTTCCAAAATGTAAAATGCACTGCATGTGCAGCACGATGTCTCCTGCTTGAAATTATGTCTTTTCGTGGAGTTCATATCTCGTTGTTATCGGATATTTTAACATTTTTAATCAGTCCATATAAGGCAACCTCATTGCTATTGGATGAGCCGAAAAGTACATAATTTCTCGTGCCAACTGAATTATCGAAGCCACTGGGAACAGCATAATCGTAGTCGTCAAATTGTGGTAAAATGATACTGCAAAATAGAAAAACACATGTTGCAGTTGTAAAGTTATCACTGTGGGAGTATTTACCACGTAAAGAAGACAAACGAAAGACCTTCAAGTGGGATATGGGATCGATTCAAATGGTGAACGGAGTCGCATAATGGGATTCTAAGCAAGATATTGCGTGGCTTAAAGTTAATGTCGTAAGTGAATTTTCACTTTGAATATCATGAATCAATTTTTTCTTAAGGGTCAATCGTTTGCCATTCGAGCAATGGTTCTGTGCTGCACTTTCCAAAATACAAAGGCCATTTCTCAGCTCTTTCTTCGGCTGGCCCCAGTGACTTGGCGAACCCGCCTTTGTTTCGGAACAAAAGGGACTTTTTTTTGTGCTTTGATGACACGGTTTTTGACAAACTAAGATAGTCAAATGAGCTTCCATAATTTATAGCGGATCATTTTCATGTTTTGTATCTCATTTTCTGGTGGAGAATTCGACCATATCAATACGCTCAAGCAAGATTAGATGAAAAGGAATGCGTCTCCAAATTGTAATATCCATAACAACTTCCTAGATAATTTATTATGCTAAACACGAGGACAGGAAGGGGAGACAGTCTAATCTCTGCTGGCGTCACCTTGCAGTATTAAATCACTACATTGTAAATGGACTTACAAATGAAACACTTTTCGCTAGCGGGGCGTAGCCAAAGATTGTGCACTGGAACGTTCATGGCTGTTCTATTGTTTTCTTTGTTACAGAAATCGATTCTTACTGCCACTTGTGAAGAATTAGATAACAAAAGGTATGTATTTAAAAATTATTTCCAAATTTCTCTTTTAGATACCTAGATTCCCTTCATTTGGAAACGATAAGAACTAGTATTAAAGCTGTGAAGCTTGTGGGGTCCTTTCTCAGCAGTGAAAGCTACTTAAGCAGAGCAAAAGGGGAATTGGACGAAATCCTTAGACTGAAATTGACGACTTTGACCATTCTGGCATAAGTCAATAGTGAATTTAAGCAAAGACGACGGCTACGGCAACGAAAACGTCACTTCAAAAAATTTGCGATTATTCCTTCTTTTTCAGGTTGTAAAATACGGGCGAAATATCCTTTAACTAAATGGAGTGCGAACGGTTTTGAAGTAGAAATAGAAAATGAGTCGTTTATTGTTATATGCTCACGATGTTGCCAAAACCTAAAATTTGGAGATTTCAAGTTGTTGCTTTGTGGTGTACGGCAAAGAAGTGCACGGAAATACGTGCTGCACGTGTAGCACGAGTACTTTTCCTCTTTTTTAACCATAGTTAATATAGGGGAATGGTTATGAAACCCTGGGAATTTCAAAAGTAGGAACAATACAGTCGCAATTAGATGTTGAAGCGACCGTGACCCTGGACAATCTTTTGTTTTTGGTTCGCAAGTTAATTTCGAATAAATTAGTCGAAGCTTTTGATTGGTTATCCTGCCGAAAAAAGCGTCTTTTTTTCGGGTTTTGTGCAGGGTCAAGGCCAAAAAAGCGAACAAAAACATGAAACAAAGAAACTTGTCTCGTTTCATAACCAGCCTACATCTATAAACTATGTTTTAACCAATCATATATTTGAAGGAAGCAGTTGTTTGCAGTAAACTGTTGCCGCCAGTTTGAAATTTGTAGCCAATATTGACTTGACTGGTACCCAAGCCTTTTCGTCGAGCTTTCTCGGAAATTCGTCTGGCATAAATACCGGTTGAACTATAAGACACACCAATAGATCGTCTCGTAGTTCGTCCTGTTTTCACACTATACAGATTATTCGTCTTGACGGATGATCCGTCGGGAAGGATGATCCTTTTCTAATATAAATCTAGCCAATGTCATCCATTTTTATCGTTATATTAAGTGACAGACGTGGCTTGAAATCCTGACACAAAATGTTGGAAATAATTCAGATTTGACTCTTCTAGTTCAAACCATGCAGATGTGGTGGGATGTCGTTTTTGTGGAAGAATTGAGGCACCTAACAAAACACATATACTTGACACAATATTCGAAGGATACGACAAGCGTGTGAGACCTCACTATAGGGGTAAGGAAGACATTGTTTTTATCTTCTTAAACAATGACAGCATTAATTTATTTACACGAACAATCTGTACACATTTATCAGCCATTCTACAAAAAGCAATGCTAATCAAGGGAGAAAGCTGTTAAAATAAATATATTAATAACAAGCAAATGAAGTGGACTTCAATCTTCACATATTTTTATGCACCAGTCAAAGTAAACCCCGAACCCACCCCCCAACCCGGGACACGTGGGGCTTTAGTGGGGCTTTATCTCCATATTGACAGCTCTCTGAGTCCCCAGTATGTAGGGGATTCGCGCATATTGTCACTCTTGAGCACAGGGATGTGGAACATTAGTAGGGGATTCGTTCTAACCCAAGATGGCGGCCATCGTTCCTGCAAGGACTTCTGGGTGCATTTTCGCCACATGCGATCACTCAAGATGGCAGACGCGGGTGTTAACAGGTATCTATGGAATCCGTTTTATTGTTATTCAAAACTACAAATTTAACAACCTTGTAAGGCATCAAAACATGAAACATTTACTCAAGTTACAGATTATGGAATAGACCTGAACGTCATGGAAAAGTCACGAAATCGTTTAATTCCCGAGTTTCTTTGTGTCTCCTATGTTGAAATTGTCCTACTTTTAGATTATTAAAGCTAATTAGTTTTTAATTTCCTTGTAATTTTTTCCACTCCTATAGAAGTCCAACAAAATAGCTTTTGCATATGCGGTGGAGGTGAATATGGGGTGATGATATGCTGACTGTGTTGGCCTTTCTGAAGAAACTGTGCCTGCTGGGTCTTGGTTCTGCAAAGACTGTGATCATTAGTTATTGGTATCTATAAAATGGAATGTTATGACTAATATTGTCCTAAAAATAAACTGGCATTGTTAAAATTTCATTCTACTGCCTCGTGAATTTTTTTAAGGACAAATCCATCAGGAAAATCTTCAGTTCCCCCAGAGGGTGGGGCATTTTCTGCTATTTCCTGCAAAATATTTCTCCACATGGTGGGGCATTAGTCACTTTATGCAGGCTATTGAAACCCAATCCCCACCTATATTTCCTGGGTGAGGGGAGAGGGGGGAGGGGTTTACTATGACGTCTTACATCTCATAAATGAGGCTGATGTTGGGAAAAAGAAATAACAATAGAATGGATGCGTAAATAATAAATGAATATGTCACCTTACATTAAAATGTTGTTCATTCTGAATTTCAATTACATAGCTTAGTTTTAGGCATCTTCATTATTAGTTCACAGACACATCCGTAAACCTTTTATTAAAGACTCACACTGAATTTTTTTCTTACTTCCACATGGCAATTTTTTGGCAAGCTGGTTTATGGCAAGCCGTTTTTAGCTAACTCTAATCTTAGATATATATGTTCAATCCTTTAAATAAAGGTTTAATTTAAAGTCATAAAAGGCATTCAATGCAATAATTGCTACCAATGTTGGTTCAATTCAATTTACTTCTTATGATTCCACCCTGTACTTAAAGTTTATTTGCAAATTCAATGCCGCAGGGTATATTGATTCAATCCAACCTTTAAATTTTATATGCATTCCAATACCGCACATATTGATTCAAACCAATCTTCTGTTGAATTCAATAAAATGAATATTGATTCAATCCAATCCTTAAGTTTATATTCAATCCGAAAATATATGTTCGATCTTCCTGGGATGATTGTGGCCATATAGAACCAGAGTAACCTGTGCCAGTTAAAAAGTTAAAGATGGCGGCAGAGTGGGAAAAGGAATTTGAGTTTCCCAAGTTTCTAGGAGAAGTTGTGGATAGAACCGAGATAATATTTAAGAACTTTGACACAGGAGCTGCAGAAACGCAGGCCGAAGTTCTTGATCAAACAATTAGCCTGTTTATATAGGTCAATGAAAGAGTGCTGCAACCTTGACACGAGAGACAAGGAAATTTTCTATTCCACCGCAGAGGCCTTAGTAGATGTGCTTAGTGTGCTTCGTCGCCGAACTATCACTCCACCTACTGTGGCTGCGGATTCAGTTACGATACATAGGGCAAAAGGAAAAAATCTTGGAAGACTATCTCTCAAAATTCCTGTGGAAATGCTAGAAGATCTGCGAGGACTGGGATTCACTTGGACAAGGATTGCAGAGGTGCCCGGAGTTCCGAGGTGGACAGTTCACAGACGAGTAGCAGAGTATGGTTTAGAGAATATGAGGGACTTTGACGACTTACCTGATGAACGACTCGACCGGATCAATCAAGATTACATAAATAACCTTGGGAGTGCTTCTGAATGCAACATAATAGCCGGTTACCTGAAGTCAAAGGGTATGACGTCGAAGAGTCAGAGAAATGTTGGCAAAGCTAGAGCCTGAAAACAACGGATTGAAATGGGATGCTACCTTACAGTGCAGGAAGTACCAGGAGGCCAAACTCACATTGGCATCTTGATGGACATCACTCATTGATTAGGTGGAAGCTGGTAATTTATGGTTGCATAGACGGATTTTCTAGAAGGATAATCTTTCTATCAGGCAGTCCCAATAGTAGAGCCAAACAGTTCTCTCAAGGGATCTACTCTCTCCAATACAAATGATTGCAGTGTATCATTTTTGCTCAGGCCAACTTCCTCAACTAGAACATTGTTATCACTGTGCCATGGAGTCGGGCAATCGGGATCGCCACCGCAGCATTTAAGATTGTATGCGGTCTCTTCATCTAGCTCACCATTTGATAGTGGGTTATCATGATTCAACATGGCATTTCTTTGTGTTCTGAAATTGTGGTGATTGAAAGCATCAGTGAACTGATCAAGAGCTAGCTTGGTTGATTCGTGGTAGAAAAACTAAGTGTAAAGTGAAAAGGTGCGATGGATCATCAGTGTCAAAGATGCCAGATGATTCCCTGCCATAAAACGTGCATTAGAACAAGTGGGATACACAACGGAAACATCACTCCATAGTCGTTCAATCCGTTCGTTGGATGTTTATGGCCCTGCAATATAGCTCTCCCTTCCCTCACCTCCACCTTGCACCATTTTATCACAAACCCGAACATTCTCAATACCATAATCCACTCTAATTTTTGATGGTCATAGCTCTCGGTCACTCTCAACAGCACTCAGAAACAATCTCGGAAACTGTGTCGGCTCTATTAGTGGGACTAAATGATAGAAAGATTATTCTTCTATAAAATCCGTCAAAGCAACCATCAATTACCAGCTTCTAATCAATGAGTAATGACTATCAAGATGCCATAGTAAGTTTGGCCAAGGCACCTGGTACTTCGTACACCTCATCTCAACGCATTATTTTCGGGTTCGCTCTAGCTTTGCCAACCGTTTTCGACGTTGAATCCGTAAGAAGTAATCCCATGGTCATTTATTTATTTATTTTTGCGCTGTTTTTGTTTATTCTTAGAGCCGACATTCTTTCAGAGCCGCTGTTACACGTTGAAAGTTTTATTATTTTATTTTATTTTATTAATTTTTAATTGATTTGAATTTACTTACAAAAATACAATTAAATACAAATTAAAGGCTGTGTATAAAGAATAAATTACACGGGTTTTTCTTAACTAAGTATATTATGTACAAGTAAAAATGTAGAAATTTATATAGATAGGAAAAATAGCTAGAGTAATTAAAGAAAATTACACTTCCTTTATAGTATTAGTATAACGATATTATATTATGTTCATCTAGTCATTGGCTACCAGGTGGAG
Source organism: Montipora capricornis (assembly GCF_036669925.1). Taxonomy (NCBI): domain Eukaryota; kingdom Metazoa; phylum Cnidaria; class Anthozoa; order Scleractinia; family Acroporidae; genus Montipora; species Montipora capricornis. Next base: position 41,887,314 of record NC_090893.1, read on the forward strand.
TACAGTTATGTGATACAAATTTCTTCTACGTAACGTCGTAAAAAGTTCGCTTACCAATTGATTAAGGTGTTACATAGGTATTTAGCTACGAATAAGTTTTTCCACAAAATCGACCTCGCACTTTCGTTTCTATGTACATTTTTTTACGAGAGAAAGCGAATCTATTGAACACCTTTTAATACAATGCGAACATTCAAATAAGTTCTGGCAGGAGTCTGGAAAAGGCAAGCAAATCTCATTTACTCAACCATTTCTTGATCCCGGCAAAACAACATATTTACTTCTGTCAAAATAAAGGTTATCCTCCGTCGTTAAAAATCTTTCGCGCAAAAGTAGCCTCAATATATCAAATTGAAACTACGATTGCTGAACCCATGGTTATATATGTAATCTTGATTGATCCGGTTGAGTCGGTCATCAGGTAAAACCGTCAAAGCCCCTATTCTGTAATCCATACTCTGCTACTCGTCTGAAAACTGTCCACCGCGGAACTCCGGGCATCTTTGCATGATCCTTGTCCAAGTGAATCCCAGTCCTCGGAGTTCTTCTAGCATTTCAACAGGAATTTTGAGAGATGGTCTTCCGGGTTTTTTTCCTTTTGCCCTATGTACAGTATGGGGCCCAGTTCACGGCCACAAAAAACGTAAACTTGTATTTCTTACCTTGGAATAGCCGTAAGGACTTGAAATTTCAAAGACAACTAGCTTCAGCATTCAGTTTACACATGTAAAGCTATCGACTGCTCAACGCTGTTTTCTCTCGAGTAATAACGAAAATAGAGGCTTCGTTCGTGGGCCCAGTTATCGGCCAGCGAGCCCAGCTCTCGGCCACTGAAAAGAGTGCGCTCGATTCCTCAGAATAAACAACGCTTTATCACCAATTTTGTTGTCAAGTCACTAATAAGGCTTGTGTTTGATATTTCGACCACAAAGTATCCTTACGAGCTTTGTTTCATGTTAGAAATGGAAGTTTTTTGCACACC
>NC_090893.1:41893295-41910795 GCF_036669925.1 Montipora capricornis
CTAAGACATAAAAGAAATATATTTTTTCGAAGTGCGAGTTATAGACGTAAGGAAGAAGTGACTCTACCATACAGCTGGACAATTTAAGCAATTGTCTCTTACAGTGACCTAAAAACTTCGGGTAGCTCCAAAGGGATTCGAACACACAAACTCTGCGACGCTGGTGCAATGCTCTACAAATTAAGCTATGTTTATAAAGCCACACAATTGGGAGCAGGTCAATTTGTTGGGCTCATGTGTTCCTGTGAAAGGATTCGATGAATAAAATAAATGTATGTTTTTAGAGCGAGTTTCAATCGAGTGTCGTAAAACCAAAACCAAAGTAATTACTTTGGCCAATCAAAAAGGACGAAGACGATCCATTAAACCAATCAAAATTCGAAGTAATTACACGTAGCCGACACAAAGTGCGGGAAAATGTGCCCACGCAAGCCACGATTGGTTTTGGTTTCACTTCTGATTGGTTGAAAAAGTGGCGCGAGAACTTTGAACCAATCTGCAAAACCAATGCAATTCGCTTATTGCTTTCGACACTTAATTGAAAACCGTTCTAAATGCGTTGGAGCCACGTGAATTTTTTATGTCTGTAATTAGAGACAATTGCTTAAATTGTCCGGCTAAGTGCGACGGTCACTTTTCCCTTACATCTTGCAGACAGCTATGATGACACTCAAGTGAAGTATGGATGGTCAAGCGTCTCACTAAGGGAAAAGGATATGACGGAATTTTATGTGGATAAAGAGAATCTCTTTTTGAAGCCAACGTCATTCATAACAGGTGCAGGCAATCTACACAGCGCTTTCACATAGAAGATCTAAGCGCATTTAAAATTTGTTGAGAGCGGAGTTGATCTCCTTAGATCATGCTTGCGCATAGATCAATGCATTACGTGTAACGTTTTTTTTGTTAATGTGATCATCGGTCCATGCGTTTGTTTTATTTAAAAAAGCCTAAAGAAATTCTTTGCACACGAATAAGGAAATCTTTGCTGACGTCATTGTTACAGTTTGCTTCATTAACATCCGAGTTTGCCCAGAGAGGACATCATGCTATTTACAAACTTACAGAACTTAAAAGAACTTGTTAAAGTTAATTAAACCTCCAATTTTAAACATTTAAGCTTTGATAACGAGCCGGCGATGAGCCATCAAAAGCTACTAAATCTAGGTAGCAAAAGTGTTAAATAAATGGTCACATATATGAAAAGCCATAACTTTCTTATGTAGTTTTTACTAGTGTGGTCTTGGAGGTTTTGTTTTGTGGAGTTGTTTGTCATTGTGTGGTGAGGTTTTGTTATTGTATGACGAGTTTTGATGATTACGTTTGTGTTTCCATCATGGTGTGACGAGGTTTGAACCCTGCGCGTTGTGTTTCCATAATGATGTGTTAAGGTCTTCTTCTGACGTACATTTTATGAGGTGAGGTTCTTTTATGACGTCGAGTTTCTCCTTTTATGTGATTGTAAATACAGCTCGTCAAAAGGAGACCTCGACACATCAACACGTAACCATCAAACGTTGTCACGTGTGACAAAACCTCAGCACACAATGACAAAACCACACCACATGATCATCCTCATCTTCATCTTCGTCGTTCTCGTCATCCAATTTCGTTCCCACGGTGTCTCCTCTCTGAACGACAATGGAGGCAGAGAAGAGAGACCGTGGGAACGAGGTTGGTTCTCATCATCATCGTCGTCGTTTTCGAAATCGTCTTCACAATCATACGGGTAAAGGAGTGACGTCATCATCACAGGCACAATGATCATCATCATTAAAATCACCATTCCACTATCATTGTTTTTTGTCATCGCCTTCATCCGACCATCCTCGTCATCACTATCATTCCTTTCTATGACTTTGTGCCTTCGAAACGCCCTTTAATAACACCACTTAAACAGGAAACCAAATTTTAAAATTAAATTTGCGTTCCTTAATTCAGACGCCCACTTGTATCTACAGGAACTCACACAGCAGCTGTTGCTGAATTCCGAATAAGGCGACGTCTTCAACATTACATCCTCGGTTTTTATTTACCATGCTTAACTTGCACTTGTGCTTCGTGGATCCAGTTCTGGATGAACGGCAGGGATATAGCTGGCCGTGCCAGCGTGGGAACAGCAACAGTGTTGGCAGAGATCTTTCTGCTCCAGTATAGCAACCAAGAAATGCCAAAAGTCAGCTATTTGAAAGCAGCTGAACTCTTCGTCGTTGTATCATTTGCCTTTATCTCTCTGGCACTCGTCGAATCGGCGGTTGTCTATAGGGTCACCTCTGTTACTTTAAAGCGCAATGTGGCAGACGGCAGGAAAAAAACCCATAAAGTATGTAAATGAAACAATCAGCAGAAAATGCCTGAATTAGGCAAAGATTGAGTTTTTTAGAAAGGGATATATCTGCATGACCCATTTTTTTAAGATCGTACCAGGTAATGCATTTCAGGTCTTCGTTATTTCAAAAGTTAAATTAAACAGAAACAACAAATCGGAATTTGTGGACAGAAGATCCTTTCTCAGATTCATATCTGCGTTGTACTTAGCTTTGAAGAGGAACAGAAGAGGGCACCTTTTTGCTATTAAAACGCACTTCACTGATTTCTTACAAGAAAAACGTTAAAGGTACTTTGGGGCTACCCAGTGGTTGGCATAAACGGTTTATTCACATTATGTGTACGAAATCATAACCTAAAGCAAGTAATGTGTTTTAGAGATGAATTTTGCCTTTAACCCTTTAAGCACTTTATCCACACTAACATTACCCTTACTGATCTCTGTACATTCATTGTAAAAGTAATGGGAGAATTTGTTGAAAGATCAAAGTGTTTTCTCCTCATCCACAACTTTGTAAGTTCTTGAAACCTTTTTGTTCATTTTGTAGAAATAAATAGTGCGGGGAAAATTCATGTTTGTCTCCCTTCGGACTTTGAGGTTTAATTTGTATTTTCGTCACTAAAGTATTTACTCACGATCTCGTTTTTAAAAGGTCTTGCAATCCTTTTTCAGCAACGGTCCAGTTCGTCACGAGGCAAGAAACCAGGCAGTAAGTTAATTCCCTCGGCTGAGGGGGCAACAAACTCTGGTATTTCCAACATTAAAGAGGCTGCAGTGAGTCAGCACGTGCACGTGGACTGCGAAAACCACTACCCTCTTAAAGAAAAGCTATCCACACCCCTTGTGAGGAACTTGGGGTCCGTGATAGATCAAGGAGCACGTTTCACGTTTCCTGTGATTTACATGACATTCACTGCTGTATATTTTTCTCTTGGTCTTGCTTAACCACGATAAAAATGCAATCAACAGTTGTCCGTCGAGTACATACACATGTACACATTTATCAAGTATGACATTCACAGTGCATCAAGAAGTGACCATGTATAGCCAAGTTTATATGTAATTATTTAGTATATTCCACGTGAGTAATTAAATAAAGCTGTTTACGCGTTCGGATTGGGTAACTTGGGGGTGATAAACTTAGTAGAAATTACTTTTGTTTACATGACGATTGTCGAAAAATGGGGGACAAGAATAAGAATAAGAATAAGATGAAAATGATGATGATGATGATGATGATGATAGAGGCAGTGCGGCCTAGTGGTTAGGGCGCTTGCCTTGAGATCCGGGCATCCCGGGTTCAATACACTTTCAGGCCACTAGTTGAATTTGTTCCTGTAGTAGTATCTGGTTCAACTTCTCAGCTGCCTTTGTAAATAGCCAACTAGCTTGTCACCGGCCAGTTGGGATTCTTAACAGTTGTTCTGTCGTGATTGTGTTCATTGGCCCTGAAAAGCCCTTCTAGGGAGTGGTCAATTAGGTATGTACGTATATGTGTATGATAGTGATGATGATGATGATAATGATGATGATGATGATAACGATGACCGCGACAAAGTTGATGATGCTGGCTCTTCCGAGAGAACTCTTCCTTGCGGTCTTCAGGACTACAGGAAATACACCAAAGCCAAAGAGGTGCATGGATGGACAAAAATGAGAAACATTGAAACGGATTGCATCTGGGGAATATTGAAAACGTTCACCCACGTTTGAGAATCGTCTTGCTTGGGTTGCAACTATAATTTTATCGTGAAAGGAATTCATATTACCGTTTCGAATTCGAAACTCATCATCAATAAAAGATCTCCAGATATTGAAAACTTAATATTATATCGTGCTCGTAGCCGCTATAAACAAATTAAACTGTTAAATAGATGATAGTTCTTAAAGCCCTAAGGGGAACTGAGTCATGTCTCAGACGTGCAGTCTCAAACAATGGCCGTTTTTAAGGAATTCTCTATTATCATTTTGAATTCGAAAATCATATTAATTAATTAGAGATCTCCAGGGAGAACTTCATTATGCCTTGCGCATGCACGTAGCCCCTACAAACAGAACTGTTACTTAAAGCCCTAAGGGGAACTGAGTTATGTCCATGCACTACATGCAGTTTGTGTTTTGTTAAGTCTTTAATAATTCATTGTATTTGTACGTCAACACGCAGAGGAGGTAACATGAATTAAAGAAAACTTAATTAGAACAAGTTTGACGTTGCCTATGCGATGCCTACGACTAAATGATTTGTCAGGAGGCAGTGCGGCCTAATGATACGGTTTGCCTTGAGATTTAGAAATTCCGACTTGGAGTTCAAGACCCATTTTGACCATTCGTTGAATTTTAAAACCTTCCAGTCCCTGGTTCAATTTCTCGACAGCACTTGTAAATAGCCAACTGATTTACCCCCGGTCAGTTGCGATTCTTAACGGTTGTTGTTTTCGTTCAACTTTATCGTTTCCTTTGATTGTTGATTGGCTCTGAAAAGCCCCAAATGGAAGCGGTCACCTTAATGTACTCTTACTAACCGAGTTCGAGGGCCTTACTGTAAATTACGGCTTCGCTCTTTGGCCATAAATCTAAGGGGATAAAACAAGGGTCCGTAATTTTACAGTATGGACAGAGAAAATGAGGTTGGTAAGATATTTATTACATCTTTCTGGTAATCAGCCGTGCGGAAAAGGAAACTAGTTGAAGTCAAGCGGAAGGTTCAACCGCCATAAAGATCTGAAAACGGATAAAACAACTTGGCTATTAAAATAGTTGCTTGAAAGATTCAAACAGTTTTACATGTTCACGCAACAGAAAAGACATGAAGAACTTTCTAGAGATTTCGCTAATTTAGCCAATCACAGCGCGCGTAATATCTGAGAGATATAATAATTAACTATTTTTCACCGAGCCTAGGCGAATGGTTGTTTTAGTGTATTTACATAGGTGAATATTTGAAATATGCAGTTTCTTTAAAACAATTAATTTCTTCGTCTGTCACCTCGACAAAACTTCTTGCGACCATATTGAAAAAGCGCTTAGTTGATTATTGCGCAAGAATCACCTCAACGGCAGCCAATCAGCGCAGAGAATTTTCAATAATCACTTATGCAATTATGCTAAATGTATGTATTAAAGAGAATATGTTTATAATTTTGTGGTACAGGCTGGTTAACAAACAATGGCTAGTCTTCGCACGGATCGTTGGAAATATTTCAAAATCTTCCAAAATGTATAGTCGTTTCCAATACCCTTTGTGTATTTCTTACTGTTATTTATTATCATATTTGTTCTAGATTGTAGAGCGGTTTTCAATTAAGTTTCGAAAGTAATTAGCGAATTACTTTGGTTTTGCATCTACTTCACTCAGTGATTGGTTCAAAGTTTTCGCGCCACTTATTCAACCAACCAGAAGTGAAACCAAAACCAATTGTGGCTCGCGCGTGCACATTTTCCCGCCTTTTGTGTCGACTACGTGTAATTACTTCGAATTTTGATTGGTTTACTGGATTGTCTCCTTCCTTTTTGATTGGTTAAAGTAATTACTATGGTTTTGGTTTTACGACACTCATTTGAAAACCGCTCTATCTTTACTAATTTAATATGATTCAACATGCAGCGAGTGTGAGCCATTAAAATGTGGGTTGCATTCGAGATAAGTGGTATCCATATGCCTGCGGAAACATTAAGGATAGGATATCAGGTAATACCGCTTTGAAATAGTCTACAATAGTTGACAAAAAGACTTAGTACTTGAGACAAGTGAAAAACGCCTCTGGCTTTGGTGAATCCTAATATGCAGGCTAGTAACCAGGTGTTTTCAGAGGCTTTATCACGTTTTGCCAGCTAAAGAATTCAGTATACATCATAAAAATAAACCATCAGCTTGTCAGCTGAATTTACGGCCATCGTGAATAATTTATTTTTGACTTTAACGTCTAGAGATATCCTTTTAATCTGGTACGTAATTTATAATTGGAGACGTCAAACAAATTACCAGAAACACGAGTTAAGTTTGGCTGTTTCCAACAAACATTGCCTCATTACAGTTCGCCTTCGGATTGTAACGCGTCGTGTGTTCGCTTATCACCGGCAAAAATAATCATGTTTCCTGCTGCTTTATTATTTACTGTGTTACTCAAATCTCTTTTTCTAGGAACAATTTGTGAAGAATTCCAAGTGGTCAACAAAGGGTAGGTTTCTGGGAATTTTGCTAACTTTTTGAAAACATTCATTTCATTGGCCGAATTTATACTGGAGACGAAAACCTCGTTTAAGACAAATTATCCGTCTAAGACGGATATTTCCAGTCTGCAATTCGTCTACACATAAATACGGTGTTTAGACGAACTGGGGACCAAAATTCGTCTTCGATTGATTCCGACGTCTGTCAGCACACGTGCTAACAGACGAATCAGTTGGAGACGAATATTGGTCCATTTTAGTTATATCCTTTCTTTCGGATAGAGGCTAATTATCTAACTACGATAAATTTTTGCCCTTGCTTTTTTGCGACTGAATAACATAGAAGGCAAAATGACTGAATGCGGATTGGTCAAAGAAGAGGGCATTTTTTCTTAATTTTGTTTGTGAAGAGAGCAAAATTATTCGGTCACGATTAGTCGAGCGCCAAAAATACTCGCTCCAGATTGGCTGAACTCACCGCCTCCACGTTCAGTTGGTTTCTTCATTTTCAGCAAAACAACTTCGTCTTCTTCAAAGTTTGTCTTTCAATATATTCGCGTTGCATTCGCTAAAATGCCCTAATGGATCAAGAAGTAGATACTCCGAAAGGTGAATTTTTGAGTGATAAGAGGAAGAGCAAAAGATTTTTTTCATGAAAGGCTTCAAACTTGGATCGACTTGCATGGCGCCCTGCGTAGGGGGATTGTGACATTGAAAAACTGTTACAATGATTATTCAACGCGTCAAGGGCTTTCACGTTTTTACCAAGGCATCTTGCAGCTCTCCAAAAAAGGTCACAGAACATTTTGCCATTGATCGGAGGAACGAGGATAGGAAACGAGGGACGGTTTTTTTTTTCTTTTTTTTTTTTTTTTTAATTATTGTTTTTTCTTTTAAAATGTTCGATTATTAAAATTTATTTATTTTTAGATACTGCTGAAACACTAGGATTTTCCGTTTTCTAAAAAGTAATGTCTTCACCGCGCGCAATGAAGATATTTTTATCTATGTGAGGATTTAGGTGTCGTCATGGTAACTAACACGATTAGCCAATTCAAAAGCGAACTTCCCCTTCCGAGAAAGATACGTTGTTCTGTAATGTAATTTTTCAGTCTTCGACATTAACAATTTTAATGAGGGCGAGCGTATCTCGCACTCGTTCCCTGGACTCACTCAGGAGAGACACTAGCCTCAACATATAACTTTGCAATAACGGAAGTCTTTCGCGATTTATCCATCTCGATCATGTCGTACAATGTGGACGAAGTTAGTGTCGTAAAAATAAAACGGTACGAGCGGTTTCGGAGTAAAAATAGAGAATAAAAAAATCACATTTAAGCTCGCGTTGTTGCTCAAAAGTTCAACTTTGGTGATTTCCAGCGTTGTTGTGAAGAGTACCGCACGAATATGTGCTAAAATGCGCATGCGTGCCGCACGTGCAGCACGTTTATTTTTTCCCTTTTAACCAATGATATTGTTGTTTTGTGGCGTTCTCGTTGCCGACCGCGTGGTAGATCTTAGGGCCGATTTACACCGTACGATTTTTGTCGCATGCGACAAGCTTACGACAGGCCTGCAACTCGTTTACGATTGTCGTGTACGTCAGAAAAAATGTCGTAGCATTTTAAAACATGTTTTAAAACGCTGCGACAATCGTAAGTCATGTCCTAGGCCTGTCGTGAGCTTGCCGCATGCGCCAAAAATCGCACCGTGTAAATCGGCCCTTGAAGTCCCTACATTCAGGACTCAAACATAAAATTTGTGTATTATCCCAGCTTGGTCATGTAATAAATGTTCTCTTATATAGGTCATTGTGTAATGCGATTGTATCGGTTTCAGAGATGTAGCGGCGTTATAAACAATTAACAAACAAGAATTTCACAATACTTTTATTTTCGACAAATTTATCATGTATATAATAAGCAAAAGCAAGGAAGAAGTAATCCGGCCCGGCTTTTCCTTTACTCACTCATCAGTTTGCTCTTCTTTTTTGGCGTCTGTATCGGGTGGCTAAGGCAAAAAGGGGAACGTAAAATTGAAGTCTTTTTTTCTTTTTCATTTTACCTGGCTCATATAAACGACAATAATTACACTCAAAATACCATGTCAAATAATAAGACAGGTTCATGCACACCTTATAATAGTTTGAAAACTATAGAAACAAGTTACGATTTGTTATCAGACTGTTGCCTTTTTCGTCTCATTATCTCAGCTCTCAGATTAGAGATTTTTCCATCCTGAATTAACTAATTTTCCGGTAGCTCATAAAACCATAATAACACGAAGGGCGCATGCGTGTGCTAGTAGAGAATATTGGGGAAAAAAGATGTGTAAAATATGTAGGATATAGAAGTAGTTTCAGATAAATTCTTCTAAAATACTTTGATGTCTAGCTTTTACAACAAAATATGAATGTGAAATATGTGGAAGGGTATTGAGCACGTTGAGCAAAATAGTTGTTGAAATGATACGGAACAGGAGCATATCAAGGGCAGCTTCTATTTCCACTGATTCCTTGAGTCAACCCCTTCCCGTGTAAAGTTATTTTAGGGACAGGTTCTTCTCGTGAAAGGTATCACTCCTTCATATTTCCCTTGATCATGAGAAAGCTCTATTTTAATTGGATTTTACAACAGTGGGCGTGCTCAATCTTACCTTAGGTCGTAAGTGTAAACGGGTTTGCGCAACTACGCTTCCCGAAAGAGAGCAACCGTTAGTCCAGCGCCAAAGACGAATAGATTAAATTTGAACCGGTAAAACGAGTCAGTAAACTTGTTTTGGCGCTGGCGCGTGCGTTCAGCTACGTAACTGCTGCGTTTGGGCGAGCCTGCTGCGTAATGATTTCCCGTACTTCGCACATGCTCGATGGAAAATCAAACGGTTGCTTGCAGCAGTGGTTTCTCTCTCGGGAAGCGTAGGAGAAACCAACTGCTCGCAGGGTAGCTGAATCTTGCAATGGAGATGTGCTATAAATATATGTCCCTGGGAAAAGGTTGACCCCTGGCCAAGTATAGGAGATAGAGGTTTCCCTTGAAGAGCTCCCGCACGGAATGTTGAATGGGGGGAATGGGACTAGAACCCAGGACCCACCCTGCATAATTTATTATGCCACCGGGCAGTTGGTTTAAAATTTGCAAGCTCTTATAATATTCCATAAAATGTGACTGAAAGGGAGATAGAAGATGTATCTGGTTTCCATATATTTGAATACTGGTCCTTGCTTACACAGGTATATTACATAGTTGCAACTAAGCCTGGAAGCAAAGTCTAATTTTTATCTTTTTGTGTAAACCTTTTAGAGCAAAGCATGACCATGACGAAGAACTTTTTGAAAGAAAAATCGAGGCTCCAAACAAAACACATATACTGGATGCATTGTTCAAAGGATACGACAAGCGTGTGAGACCACACTACCGTGGTAAGCGAAATCAATATATAAGTATCATCAGACATGGCAGATAGACCTCTTAAGACTTGCGGCTAAATACAGGAATTGCACCGACCAGCCGTCTGGGCAAAAAAATTGGTTTGGTGTTGGGGCTCTCATTCTCGCGGGCTCAAATTTGTAATATCTGTACAAGTGAATCACTGGGACTAGGTTGGTGCAATTCCTGTATTTAGTTTCATAAAGGCGGCCAAACAAAATAATCTTATGTTAATAAGCCTTTCTAGCATTGCTACGACGAGCAAGTTTCAAAGGAATATTTGTTTCAAAATGAGGGCGGTAGGTCCAAGTAACATAAATACAAAACAATGTAGAGGACGTCGCCATTTATGAAAGACAAGTGGTCTATTAGTATGTACTACGGAGATCTGAGTGTAGAATTTGCATTTGCGAACCGTAAGCGAGTTATTGTAAATCCCACATCACCCAGTGAATACTGCATCTAACTTGTTCAATAATTGTGCGAATTTGTGAATTTACTTACTAAGTGGAATTCGCACTGGAGAAATAGCGCTAGGTGAGGGCTTTTGGATTCGATTTTAGACTTTAGGTTCTGGTTTTAATTTGACCCTGTTGCATGTTGGGGGTCGTTTGTGTTTAACGCCGCCGTTTTGTACGAATCTTGTTCGTGAAATAAGACAAAATAGAATTATATTACAACGGCGTACTACTTTCTGAGTTTTAGACCGATTTATAAATATTTTCTTTCGTTCCTGGATTACAGAATGGTCATACTAAGATTTGGTTGCAATATACTAACCAAACTCTAAAGACATAATAACGTTGCTGCAATGTACAATTACTAATGGACGAACAAAAGGAGCCAACGAAAGATCTTTTGTTGTCGTCCACCAATATGGCGGCGATGACGTCACTTAAAAAACCACCTTTAGAAGGATTTACAGAGAAAAACGATGTTTGTGTTGTGGCGTTGCCCTCATGATTTATGTATGAATGTACATAATTATTTTACTATTACTTATTTTATTTGGCAAAGGGACGTGCTAACAAGATATGCGAAAGAGAAGCTTTCCTGTTGGCAATAAGCTAATATAAGGACCAGCGCTTTCTGGTCTTCTTTGTTATTTCTCTTGACCCACTGTCTATTCCCGAAAATGTATGATACAGAAATCTTAATGAATACTGCTGTCTGTTCTTTCATAGGTAAACCAGTTCTGGTGTCATTGTACGTTGTAATTGACTCGTTTCACGACATCAAAGAAGAGCAAATGGTAAGAAAGTTGTTCATTTATTTTTAGCGGAGCTTGGGGCGCGCGGGGAGCACCATGGGTAAGAAAATATGGTAACCTACCGGTATATAAGCGAGGCCAGAACCAGGTTGCTGACCAGTGGTTTTCGTTAAAACAATGTTTTGCTGGGGGTGCTCAGTCTCGCGGGCTCAGAAAACCTGGTTGTGGTCATTGTTATTTAAGGTTTTTCGTTTTGGTCACCGTATGCACGTCCACCCTTCCAAGTATGCAAATGTGGCCAGTATCACTTGACCATATCGCGGGCTCAAGTTTAGAGCTATCGAGGTCAGGTTTTGTTTTAAAGTTGACCGCTGGCCAGCTACTAGGTTGCGATTGGATCGCATGCTCAAGCCAGGTAAACTTATTGTAAGAACAAATAACACGGGAGCTCCGCTTTTCGGCTTGGCTAAATCTAAATATTATGTTTGTATGATGTGAAAAGAAAATATGGTAGAGAACCTTAAAGTGCGCGTGACTCCTAAAATCTTTTATGGCTTCAATTAATTTTCGCACTTTCCAGAGTACGTCTTCTAAAGAATTTTTGTATTTTGTCAAATCCTCAATATTCTGCGATTTTTTAAATTCCCGAAAATCCTGCCGAAAAGGACGCCATCATCAGTGTAAGTAAGATAACAATCGAGGAGAATAGGACTAGTCACGCTCACAGTGAATTCAACATCTTTCAACGACAATTTAATTGCGTTGCTGCTTGTTGCAGCAATCCGAAAGACGAAACAAAAGTATATCATTGCATGTGAGACCATTTTTCGGAGACGAGCGACCAGACCCGCAAAGAGGCAAAGGAAAATGGGATTTACATTTGGAAGTGAAAAGGAAAAGCGGAAATTAAAGTTCTATTAAATTACGCTAGAAAAAATTGATACCGCGCCGTCTAATCGATCCTTCGAATAATTTCTCCATTTCTTTATCAGCTTCCCTTGCTATTTCGTACTCGGCAGTCCATTCTACGTCGGCTATAGGTCAGTTCATCGTCAAATGTAGCAGCCTCTTCGTCTCGCTCATTGACGGAGATGTGTAGCTTTCTTGTTCAATCTCGTATATTCCGCTGGAGACGAACTTACAGTCATCTGAGTTCACGTTACTAAATTCTAATTCCTCTTCTCTGTCCTGAAGGAGGTTCACCTCTTAAAAAGTATTTATCTACTCATTATCGTTCGCCGTGACACAACGAAAAACCTTAATTAAATAACAATGACCACAACCAGGTTTTCTGAGCCAGCGATACCGAGCACCCCCAGCAAACCATTGTTTTAACGAAAACCGCTGGTCAGCAACCTGGTTCTGGTCATTGCTGGCTAAGGCCTTCCTGGCACAACAGCTGCATATGCACTAGCAAAGCGTTTTCGACTTGACGTCACGGCTCTGGCTCGAACCAGACCTCTCTTGCTCGGACTTGAACGAAAATTTGAGCAATAAAAAATAAATCACGGGAAACTAGGGATTTTACAAAATCCAAGGAAAGTACATCAAAAGGATGTACTCTGGAAAATGCGAAAATTTATTTGTGTCAGAAAAAAAAGGGGTTAGGGGCACTTTAAGTTAATCCAGACCTCAGACAATCGAGTGAGGTGCACGATTGGGGAAAATTAATTCAAGAGACCTCTTTTCAGTTATATGCTTAATTACCTGGCCGTTAAACGAAAGTGAGGGTGGAGTTGACCCTGCTTGGTATGATATCGATCTCCCTGATTTTATTATGTTAATAATGTTGTTCTCGTGCAAATTAGTTGGAATGCACATAAGAAAAGCAGTGAGGTTTCTATAAAAGCAAGGTCAACTCTAGCCTCACTTTAATTCATAGGCCTGGTAACAAAGCACACGACTGTAAAATGGTCAATGTTGTAAAGCAATGAGGCAGGATGCAATGCGCCGTCTGGTGGTTTTCTGCAATCTCGCACATCTCGCGCCTTAGTGGGACAATCCTTCTCTTTTCATGATGGCGGTTTATTGGCTACTGAAAGCTCAGCCACCTGGCTTTTTGAAGGCCTTTTTCTTCTTGCACCTGATTCTTTGAAATACTATGCAACATATAGAATGAGGTAATAATTTCAAGACAAGTGATCGTCTTGGCTTTTGTGTAACTCATAGACTTAGGTAACTCCATCATACTTTTTCATTTTTTGCAGGAATACAAAGTTGAGGTGAGATTGAAGGAAAAATGGAAGGATTCCAGACTTGCTTACGGCAACGCATCATGGTTTGTTCGTTTGAAGGGTGAGACACTTGCCAAAGTGTGGTATCCAGATACCCTTATAGAAAACTCAAGAAAACACGTCGTGGATGACAAAACAAGAACGGCGTTCCTCTTTGGAGACGGAACAATTTATCTCTCAGAGTGGTTTGTATTGCCAAACAGTATCTTAAGGCTAATGCTAAGCAGGAACCCATTACCTGCAGCCTCCATACGCAATATACCCTTGAGTCATCATTTTGAAATACCTTCGTCTTTCGGGTGTTCTGCACGTGATGTTATCAGTGGCCGGCCATAGGTGTCTTATGATTGGTTATTGTGAAACCACCCGCAAACCCCCCTCCCCCTCCCCCTTCCCCTGGGAGGTGCTGCTAAAATAAAAAAAATACGCGACAGGATTGACTCAGAGGATTAATATGTGAAGATGGAGGCTCTAGGTAATGAGCTCCTGGGCTGAGAGATTTGTGCACCCTTAAGTCTGTTCTGAAACGAAAAGTGTACTTGTGTGTGTGGATGGGAGGAAGGGAGAGGAGGAAGGAACGGAGGAGGGGACAGGGGCGTCCAAACCGTCAGCTTTCCATACCCGTTTTCCCGCCTCCCGTACCGTTGTGTCCCAAGGTTAAACTAACGATAATGGGGGACGGTCAAGGTCTCGCTGAAGGTTATCTCTTGGCTTTGACATTCGTGAACTTAGTTACTATGATGGTAAATCGTCGCAATTTTGTCTCAGTGAAGGTAATCAAACCTTTCTGCTTTAGACAGGTATCCCCTGTGGGACCACATTTTTCAGATATTTTGCATTATATTGCATCAATTTGCTCTGCATTGCATAGCTTCGCATAGCATGCAATGCAACTCTACGCTCTATCGTATCGCATTAAGTGCATTGCTTAGTTGCGTTATCTCTTGACAGTATTCAAAGCTTAATGAACTTCCCGGGTGATAATGTCTTCCCTCAAGCACCACGAATCTTCGAATTCCTTGGTCGCGTTAGAACAATAAATTGAGTTTACTCGGGAGGTACTGTTGTCTCTTCATCTGTCTAGTACTCTCCTATGAGGCCTTGGTGATGGCAACGCATCATTGGAAAGATATCGATAATTTCTCACTTGACTAATAGATAATTTATAAACAAGGGCACCCAAGGTAGGTGTTTTGCAAAATATCTGTTCCGCAGTGGACATTCATCTGTCTGGCAAGTTATTAATTTCATACTCTTTCGCTGAGAAACTGACTGGATGAGAACAAAAACTGGGGCAGACTGGAGAAGAACTCGTTCACGAGAAGCTTACTGCTGGTTCAACTTATCGCATATTGAGAAAAAAACCGTTTTGACCAGTTTGCAAAGCCTATGAGAGCCATTTCTAGGCTCCTTGTATTGTATATAGACTATCTAAAGGGATGTTTTTATCACCTACGCCGTTCGGATATCTTAGCTGAAAATCGAAGTGTCCGAAAATTTTTGGGAACGATATCTTCATTTCAGAAATTGCTAGCTGAACGTTACCTTCTAAGAACTTTCCAGCAAACCAGTTTCTCATCCGAAACTGCTAGGTGACCTTTTTACGTGCCAAAAATTGCAAAAATATCCCTTCCGAACACGTAAGGGTCTACTTTTTCCTGGTTGCGAATCGTTTACGCGATGTTTTAGTAAAAAAAAAAAATCTGTAGCTGTTTGGCAACGTAGAACCGAAATTCTTAGAACAGTTTGACTTTCCCGAACACATATTTTACGGAAGATTATCGTTGAGCGCCCCTGAGTTTGGCAAGCGCTTTAGATTGACGAGGTTCTTTCCTTTCTGGGAAACAATTACACAATGTCGGCTGGCTGGGTTTTTCCCTCACTATCTACCTGGGAGCTGGAATTTTGCTCATAATCAACCTGATCCGAATGTGTTTTATTCGCGTTTTCTGGTAAGTTTTTTGCCTATTATCATGCATTTTGGAAATGATTTTCGTCGAGTGCCCCTGTTATTAACGTGTGCCTTGCATGTCAGTATACTTTCTTATGGCTCTTTGTTGTGGGCATTGTGTCCTCCCTCGGGAAATAACCAGAGATATCAGGCCCCAGTTGTTTAGACGATGGATAGCGCTATCCACCGGATAAATCACTACCCAACGGATAAACACTAGCAAAACCGATTGAGTTATCCAGTGGATAGCGCCATCCACCGGATAAATCACTATCCAGCGGGTAAACACTAGCAAAACCCAGTGGATAGTGATTTATCCGGCGGATAGCGCTATCCATCGTTTGAACGACTGGGGCCAGGACTGTATTCCTTTAAAGGGAAACTCCACTAAAACAACAAAATAACTTTAAGCCACAGAACATGATGTTTGCAATTTGAAATTCTCAAACTTTTTCCAATGAAAGCGTTCGTATCCGAAAAAAGTGAATTTCAAAAACGCTTTTGTGGCTTTCAAATTTCACGGGGACCGCCATCTTGAATAATTGTGACGTGTTGTGGTTACGCTATTGTTCTGACACAAAAAGCGATTGTTCTGGAACAATAGGGCAACCACGACACGTCAAAATTATTCAAGATGGCGGCGCCCGGGAAATTTGAAAGCAAAAATAAGCGTTTTGAAATTCTTTTTTTTTTTTTCAGATACAATCGCTTTCATTGGAAAAAGTTCGAAAAATGGATGGATGTCCAGACTTTGAAACTGCAAATAGCTGGATGTATGTAAACACGGAAATACGTCTCATTTATGCCTAATGCAACCACTCTGGTATTATCCAAGTAAAAGCGATTCTTGCTTAGTGGTGATTCGTCAAAGTTGTAAACTGCCCCAATTAGGGAGTTTAAGAAAGCGCGTTTTTGAGACGCGGACGGCAACCGAAAGTGATCTGTTTTTCCCTTTTAACTTGTCTTCACATAACCACATTTACATTGCCAAGTATTTTTTTCTCCATTACAAGTAATTAGTATAAAAATGTGGGAGACACCTGTCCACTGTCCTGGCACGCGAAATGTTCTCTTCCGGTTGCCGTCCGCGTCTCAAAAACGGGCGTGCTTAAGCTCCTTAATTTGTACTTCCTTGCAGACAGCTATGATGACACTCAAGTGAAGTATGAATGGTTACACGTTTACCTAAAGGAAAGAGATATGACGGAATTTTATGTGTACAAGGAGAGCTTCGAACTGAGACCAACACCATTCATCACAGGTAAAGAGAATATACGTAATAGCCATTTTTCCCAGCTGTCCTGACGTCCTCAGAGTGCTACTCGTGTAGACACGCATGACAGGCTAGGGCCATTTAGTAGCAACTGTTTTACTGTTGTTTTTCACACTCTTATATATTTTGTCTTGTCGTTTGTCATTTTCTTCATGTCCGGGTCTTTATATATTTACGCACCTACATCGCAGCTACGTTGTCTGTTTCGCGCGGTCTCTAGTATGTACACATCGTCCATTTCGTTACTTCGTGACATCTGATGTTAAAGTAGACTCTCTAATTTGTAATAGGAAGTTAACAAGACGAATGTGGTTTTCAGCGTTGTCTGTATTCTTATGGACAACCATATTCGTCATCACAGTGGTCAAAATGTTGTGGACTCACTTTTTACCGCATTATTCAAAGTCAAACTAATTAAGAGAATGCTTTTTTCAGAACGTGACCAGGATCGTGACAAAGAGAAAGAGCAAGCGTTGTCTATAACTTTCTCGCCATCTGATTGGTTTATTTCTTAAAATAAAGCGTTTCTAATTGGCTATTACAAATGTGTGACACGTTGACGCGAGCATGACGTGAGTAGCGTTGTGTAGACTCTTATCTACAACGGCAAATTAGCCAATCAGATTGCGAAATAATAACAAGCAATTGTGGTAAAGAGAAATATTTCACAAGTCAGTTATCATTATGATAGACACCCTTTGTCGGCGTAGTTCTCATTCTTGTCTTCCATTCCAACCTGCATCTTCATCTCCGTAATATCCTCATCGTCAACATTCAAAGTTAGTGTCGTCATCGTCATCGTCATCATTATCACTCCACATTCTCATTGTGATCGTCATAATCCTCACTATCCTCATCTTCACCGATGTCATCCGACTGTTATCATCCTGACCCTCGACCCTCTACCC
>NC_090893.1:41915795-41923295 GCF_036669925.1 Montipora capricornis
CGTGTCCACACTTAGATGAAAACGACGGTAATTAGATGAAATTAATTAGATGCCTTTGTAATATCTAACACGAAGGGTCCTTACTTTCGGAGCAGGGTTTAGGGGACACTTTGAGAAATAGTCCACTTTCAAATTCCCCATTACCGCTGGATAAAAACACTGAGGACGCATTTTTACAGGGTTAGCCTCCATTTGAAGTGAACAAATTCACAAATACCAGCGGGAAGGTGCCTGAAATTTGAAACTAAACAATAAACAGAGTGGTAAATAAGTCATCTTCTCGCTGGAATTTGTGAATATATTCACTTCAGATGGAAACTAACCCTGTAAAATTGCGTCCTGAGTGTTTTTATTCAGCGCTCATGGAGAACTTGAAACTAGGCTATTGTCTGTATTTGTATAAACGAGAGATGTTGAAGCTGGGGAGAAGAGCAAGGGGAGACTTCTGGACATATCTGGGGAATCCCGGTAAAATGCGCGTTACGCGCTACATATGTTTGCGTTACGTAGGACACTAACGTGAATGTTTATTATATCAACGACGAGGTCTACAATGTGCAATAAACTCAAATCCACGTACAGAAAAGGGTTTGGAAGAAAAGCGCCACAAGTCAAAGAAATGTAGCAGCTGCCTGGAGGAAAGTTAACGCCATGAAGACGGTACAGCTAAGAGCGCACTCAGGTAGAATGCAAACCTTATCACTACCACTGCTTCCACCCCCCCCCCCCCCCGCCCCCATCTACGCACGTTACGTCACTATCGCCAGGACAACTGGATAGGCTTATTGTGTACTCAAAATAATATCGCGTTTCTGATTGACGAATGCAGAAATAGGTTATAGAGTACAGTACAGAAGTTGCTATGGAAACATTGGTGGATTAATTTTGTGGAGTATATAATGATAAAAAATCGTATGAACTTGCTCGTGCATTACGTGATTTATGGGCACAAATGATGTTTTGAAAGTTCTCAAAATTGCACGAGCCGTACTCAAGCCAAAGAAAAGATACTTTCATCAATCATATTCGGAGAAAATTCCTCGAATTATAACATGGGTGCCAACGACAAAACGAGACTTAGGGCCTGATTACATGGGCAATTTCAGCCCGGGCTAAAATTTCAGCCCGGTCAGCCGGGCTGAGATTTCAGCCCGGGTTCCGATACGCAAAAAGTCCATGTAATCGAAATGAAATTTCAGCCCGGGCTGAAAAATGAACGTGAGCATGCGCATCAAGTGTGTTTTCGCATCTCAGTAAATTTTCTCTCGCAAATTTGCGTTTTGCGCCCGGGCTGAAATTCATCATGTAATCGCAACGAAATTTCAGCCAGGAGGGCGGAGCGAAATTTCAGCCCGGGCTGAAACTCGCTATGTAATCGGGCCCTTAGGAGGTCCAAAGATGGAATTCGATCAAAGAGTCACAGAAGCAATTCTGCAGAAAAATAATTTTCAAGGATTTTAAGTGCCCAGATCCTCAGACTACTTATCGTCCATGAGTTTTGCCACCAACCATTACAGCAAATTTAATATTTTAGCCTCTTCTGTATGGGAGGTTTTCATGTGACGTCATCGCCGCCATACCGGTGGACGAAAACAAAACATCTCTCATTAACTTCTTTTGTTCGTCCACCAGAAGTCGTACATTTCTCTATTGTTATTGGTGTCCCTAGAGGTTGGTTGAAAACGTGCTATTGCAAGTTTGAAATATGCACAGTTGAATCACATATAATGTCCTTGCCTGCAATATGAATACGGCAAACAAAATGGCGGACCGCGCTGCAATTCCAAAGAAACATAAACTGAATGTAAGTAACACTTTTAATGTTAGCACATTCCCTTTAAAAAATGCCTTGTACTTAATAAGGGTTAAAAACGCAACAAATCACTTCTGGCCGTTCGGTTACCTGAAAAAGCACCAAGTGAATAAAATGTAGAACTTTCGAAAGGTCAAGCTGGCAGGCTCAAAATGTTGACTGAACGTTACCCACCGAACTGCTCTACAAAAGACAACAAAATAGCTCTCAATACTGGAAAACAAAAGTAAACACCTGGCGCGAAAGAAGTAAATGGGAGCTTAAATATGCAAAGTTTAAATCACGGGAATGACAACATCGGGGACTGGGCCCAAGTGTTGTTGAGACAGATGCATGTGCTTTCCGATATTTTTCAAATTTTATTTCTGCGATTTTCATAATACCGCGGAATCTTACCTTCAAGCGCCAAGCACCAAACTGCGTTTTGGCTTTCAAAGATCGACTCCGGCTCCGGAAAGTGAATTGGAGTTTTTGTATAGTTCACAGTTAGAACACCATAATAATTTGTTTTTAGAAATTCTTCAGTAAAAAGATTCGTAGAGATTCCATCGCTTTCCATCGGCGTCGAGTTCGAATGTACGAATGTACCGCAGGAACCAAAGATGCTGATTGATGGGTTATGCCACGCACAATTGATTTCGTCTTCTGTGGTTGGCGTCGGAAGTTTGATTGATGGAAGCCAAACGCAGTTTGGCCGTGGGTGCTTGAAGATGAAATCCGCAGAATTATGAAAATCGCAATAGCGTCGAATGCTGTGGGGGAAGGACTTCTATAGAGCTAGAAAATCCCAGGATCTCATGATCAGTTTTTATGCATCCACTGAGGCCTCGAGTGACAATGGATTTATACTTATTTTTTTTTAATTTAAATGTTTTATTGATAATATAAAATTGCACAATCTGTGAGATACTCTATATTTTATATTGGAAAGGAATTGATAAAAAAGGTTGTATTATTTACATCTCTGTTGAAAAAAGAAGAACGAAGAATAAAAAGTGATTAAATACAGAAAATTGATGAGATACAACGTTCTAAAGCCTATTTATATAGCTTTTAATAGAAGTAAAAAACTGCGCTCAAAGCGATCTGTGTTACAATTAAAGGTAGAAAGCTTGTTTTTACCGCGCAAAAGCCGGTCATGCGCGCGAACTCTGGTCTGAGGAATGAGGGAGGCCAGTTTACCGTACCCCCTTTGAATCTTTTCTGCATTGGCCTTACCGATTATTTTCTACACGGGGAGAATTAGTTGCTTTCAAGGATTCTCTATAGCTAAGATGAGCATAGATGATTCTTAGAGGCCTCTTTTGTATCCGCTCAATCTTGTCGTTCAGGTAGCTGGGTAAACATGTATGCCAGACGGAGCAGCAATACTCCAGGATTGAGCGGATCAAAGTTACATGAATAGACACCAACTCATCTGATGAGAAACCAATCCGCCGTAAGACAAGCAGTATGTACAATCTTTTCGCTGCTTTTTTCGTGACTTCCTCCACGTGATCTGATTATTTTAGTTTGTTGTTTATGTGGACCCCCAGAACCTTGTGACTGTTGACGACTTCTAGGGGAGTGCTACCAGTGGTCAGCGGGGATAAAATGGGTCAATGGATAATGAAAATAACACACTCTTAACTCCTTACATTTTTTGGGATTCAAATGCATTTAGTTGGCATTCACCCACGAGGCGATGTAGTCGAGGTCTGACTGTATTGAGGAATCATTGCATCATGGAATGATCTCAGGGATGATGACATCGTCCACGTACTTCCATGGTTGCATGTAGGCGAAATAAGATCATTGACCATAACTAGGAAGAGTATAGGTCCTAGCGTTCTCCCTTGAGAAACTCCAGCATTGACATTAGCCCACTAAGATACAGATTCCCCTAGCTTCACTCATTGTTTACGGTCAAACAAGAAACTAGAAATCCATGGGAGGATAGATCGACAGACGCCCAAGTCGATCAGCCTCATGAGTAGAGTGTTGAGGATGATACGATCAAAAGCCTTACTAAAGTCTGCGAAACAGATGCTCAGGTGGTAGCCAGGGGTGTCAAGTTTCCACAACCAGTGGTGCAACATATCCAGGAGGTAATGATTTGTTGATGAGCCCTTCAGACAGCTAAACTGGTTGGGGTCGATTTTAGCCCTGGTATCCTGTAGCAACCACTCAACGACAAATTCCTCAAGGACTTTGGCAGGGCAAGGAGTCAGTGAGAACGGACGAAGATCGCTTTCCTGAGTTGGTGGTAACTAACCTTAGGAATAGGCAAGGTATCTGCTGCTTTCCAAATAGAAGAGGCGCGATCAGGCGATAGATGGTGGTTAAAAATCTTTTATTTGGCAATCCTAATTTTTAAATTCTTGACCATGATTATTCTGAATAAATTCTTCTCTGAAATTTCAATATTTGGCACTATCAGCTCTCCAATTTCATGGCTTTTTGAGTAAACAGATGATTGCCGGCAAGAGAGGATGTCCTCTCTTTATGATTGGCAGCAACTGACGATGATTACACAAAGAGAATAACCATTTTCAGGGGAATAGACGATTGTTGATAAGTCGACCTATTTATTACCTACATTGTATATGTTTATCACTAACTTGAATACACTAGTAATAGCTTTCACCACATCTGCCCCCACCTAAGATAGTACGAAAGGCAGCTGAAATACGTTAAATATATATCCTGAACATGTCGCCCCTGTTTTCAATTTGCGTCTGACAAATCGTCGCCCCTGTTTCTGATTTGCGTCCGGACAAAATCAATTTCTGAGCCAGAAATTCGATTTGCAACTCGATTTGCATCAGATCTGCTTCAATGTTTGATTTTTCAATCGCTAACCCAAACAGCACTTTGGTTCCCCGTGTGAGTTTCTACTTCATGACTCATAAAACACCTCGGTCGTGTAGATCAATACTAATACCACTTGCGCACCCGTTTAAGCAATCCCGTACCAATTTGCGCGCCCGGTTGAGCAGACGGAGATTGATTCCCCCTGCACCAATTTATATTTTTACCCTTTTTACGCAGGGACTTCTAGGTTGCCTCCTCGGGTTTTGGCCTCTGGGCCAAATTAAACTCTGTGGGGCAATAAAATGAGCGTCAAAAAAGTTATTTTCCTATTAGAAAACATTTGTGGAGGATTCACCCAAGTTTTCAAAGAGAGTCTTGAAATATTTATTTTCCATCAGATTCAGGCATGCATAACTAATCGTAAATTAAATAAACTGACATATATGGGACCGACATGAAAATTTGATGACCTGCGCAAAAATTTTGCTCGTCGGATCTTTGTCGATTTATGCGTCAGTTTGCAAATTGCCAGAATTCAACTTCCTCTTAATTTAGCTTTGTCAGGTATATCACAAATGACGCAGAAAAAAGAGCCACTGGCTTGTTGTGGGTCTACATCCTGTCTTCCGTTCCGCCTGTGAAGCAAGCAGTGAAGCAAGTCTGTGCGCATATTTTTTGCATTGCTACTCAAATTTTATTTTCTCAAAAGGAATAAATAAAATATTTACAAGAAAGACTTAACACTCGTTTGTACCTTTGAGAAAGACACTATATTCATCTTTTAAGCTAGTGACAGATTGCATTGTGAATGCTTTAAATTGTCGCGTTGAAATCTCCCTCTATAAAAGCATAAACGACCCGCGGATTTCTGATTTTTCAATGACTGACATGCTAGAAAGACCTTGAGAATATTACTGATTAATATGCTCTTCTCACATTTAATATAACTAGACGATCCGTAAAGCGTACACTGGGTTGCCTGTGGTACGTGTTACACAAAAACAGAAGGCACTGAATTGGGTGGTATTGAACTGCAGCGTTCTAGTTAATTTTTTTCAAGTGGAGGGTCATTAAGACCATTTTAGGGTCACCCACATGTCGCGCCAGCAGAGGCCCTTCACGTTCACACCTTTAATTTAATTGTCCTGTCCCATTTTGAGGTCTTTTAGTTTTTTAAGCTTTGGTAATAAATTCAGTTTAAAGATACCAAAACACGCTCTTGAGTAAAATTCACTCGTTTCCTCTTTAAATAAATACTATAAATCTGCAAAAAACTAACTGCAAATTGCTCTGACGGACGTTTCCGAGCATGTCATGCATGTCTTGCAGTTGCACTAAGCAAACGTTTACTGCACACACTAAGAAAGGACTGAAGATGTTGTTTCCGCTTCATAATTCCTTTTCTTGTTAGTCTAATCTGATGCCAGGTCAAAACATTGTTTGGCCTTACGTTTGCACCAAAAAGTACCGTAAAAGCCAGGAGTTAACAGAAAAAGAAAAGAAACTAACATAGTTTTATACATAGCTCTGAATCAAGTTCTCATCGAAAGATTAATGACAATCGATCGTAAAAACACGAAAATTTCTGCAGTTTCTGACTTTTTTGAACGAATGGAAAAGTCATGATGTTTTGTCAAAAAGAAGAAATTGATCACGTGCTAGGCGCCCATAAAGGTACACGTTATCACCTTGTGTCAACTGAATGAACTACGGGAAAGAATGTTAATCGTTCGTCGTTTTCAGAGTAAAACAACGTACTAATTAGCAAAGAAACTTCCGTCTTTGTTTTTTTAATTTTGTTGTAATATTTAACTGAATATTTGCATTTCATCTGTCGGGTCAGGAGGCCTTCTTTGTCGGGTTCCTGAGAAACGTATCTATTTTGACTTCAAGGTGAACTATTTACACAATCACGAGGTTGAGCGGCCATGTAATTGAAAATCTGAACATCTATGAGATACAAAAACAGACTTGCAAATTATCGCAAATCACAATGCTGACAAGCACAAAAGCAGAAGAAATGGTTAATAAATGTTTTCGTGTTAGATTAAAGGGATATATTGTCACGCAAATGATGTAATTTCATGACACTCAAAATTCGCAAAAAGCGTGTGTTTCATGTAAACAATCTTCGCACTAGAAAGTCGTAGCAATAAATTGGATTAACCACGAAGTTAAAGAAATATTGTTGCCTTCCCAAATAAACTTCATTTTACAGATTTACAGAAATCATTTGTCAGAGAAATAAAATTCCTGTCTCCTCGCATATCACATTTCAATGCACATATGCAAATTTGTTAAGTCATTTTAACCGCGTCCCGATTGCCGCGAAATTTTTCTGCTTTCAAATTTTAACAAAAATATTATTTCTCGTCAAGCGCTGCATCTTTTATGTTCAAATAACAGATAAAGATAAAGATTTTTTAACGATCTATCCGTAGATATTTTTTTCATAATTTAATATTCTCTGTCAAAGTTTGCACAACAATCAAAACAAAAATAGCAACGCACGCAACAAATTTACCAAATTTAGTCGCATTTACCTCTTCGTCGAATTCTCATGCTTAGTACAGGAATTTTTAGTTATTGTGAAAATCTTTCTTTATTCGTTAGCAATCACCCTTTCAAATTTCAGAGAAATTGACCAGTCGATATGATTTTTTTTAATGGGATGTCAAAAGGCCAAGTGGATGTTATGCATAATCGGGCAAGTTCGGGCGATCAAGTTGCACGTGTGACCCGTTATAAATATTTTTTCGCAAAATGTTCCCGAATCGTCAAGTATCACCACAGAAGACAAGAACATCATTCTAATAGCTTATTCTACGCAAAAAGTAGGTTCTGGAGGTAATTTTGAGAGTGAAAATCAGGTTTACGCCATACGATAAATACAA
>NC_090893.1:41930795-41933295 GCF_036669925.1 Montipora capricornis
ACTGTACTGGGCTGCATCGGGTGATTGCGCGGGACCACAAGACCTTGCTTACTTTAACGGCCGTCTGACTGGGTTAGAGTTAAACAAGTGGTGCTTGGGTCAGGTGATCAGAGAAAAAACTCCACTACTGCGCAGTCCCTTCGAAACATCCGCGCTCCTCGAGTTCCGAGAAGTCAGGGATCTTCGCCTGCATCGAGTCGCACCAATAAATGTAAATACATATTTGGTCCAAATCCTCGCGTTTTGGTTTGTCTTCGAACCAGGCAATCCTTCTAAAACCAGACGCAAAAAGTAAATTCGCTAAGAATCTCAACATTATCTCAATCATTATATGGTTCGTATCAACATTATATAATTTCCTTCCTCGCATCTCTCATGTCCCACCATTTATCATTCTATCTTTCCTTAAAATAAAAACAATTCGTGTCGAGGGCAGAAAATCGTTCAGTGCTATGAAAGAGGATTTTTTTATACAAGTTGTTTTTGCTTGTCCACTCCCAATGTTTTCTTTCTCATGTCTGATAGAGGAATGTTTTCTCATGACCTAACAAAACTTGCTGGATTCGGTTTGACTTGCAAATTTTATGCTAATTTATTTCGCCCACGTTCATCGAACAGAATCCAAAATGTCGGTTCGACGGGTTATGTTGCAGTTTTGAATCCAATTCTCTTGAATTTTTCCCAACCAGAACGACGCAAACGCTCCTGTGTCGTTGAAGAACTCCAGTTAAACGACATGTGGAAGACAAATGGACAACTGCTTGAAGGCTGAAAACTGGGCGGCTTTAGACGATGCGATTGCTGACAAATTAACTGCTTATACTTCAGGTAATTTTAAGTTAAGTTTATTTTAGCTTTCATATTAATAAGTTGGAGTGATTCAGAGTTATAAATAACCGTAATTTCTGCTAATAGTAAATTGTAAGACTTCAATAAGTAGCTGTTGATTAAGGTTGCGCCGTTTGATTGACCATATTCCGGAATAAGAATACGTGGAGTGATGATTCAAAACGGTATCATGTCTGGAGTTTTGAAGCAACAAGGATGATAAAGATACGTTTAAAACAGTTTTTTAGCAGGTGTTTGACAATTTTAATGTGAATCTCCGTAAAAACAAAGGACGTCTAACTTCTATTCCATGTATTCCTATTCCGGAATACGGTCAATCGAACGCACCCTAAATAAACTTTTAAGGGTGTGTTCCCTCGGGGGCATCACTTCGCAATAAACTGAATCGATCTGGGACAAGCAGCTCCAATTATGCTAGCTGCTCACGAGTTTTATCTTAATGCTGCAAATAAAACCTCAGGTCATCTCCACGACAATTTTTGCAAGTGCCCTTTTCTCAGTACGAAGATATATGGTGCCATAACATTTCCGTTTTTGAAATCTGTGGAATTTCCTCCCATCAAAATTAATTAAGGGTAATCCGAGGACAGTTTTTTGGAGGCGTTCGTTAATTTTGTTAAAGATATCGTGTTTGTTTTTAATATTAAGTCTATAGTTTTTAATCTTTTAAAACATATTTACATATCTTATACTGGCCTTGCCCACTTAGAAGTAAATACTTTTGCATTTTCGTTATTCTTTAAAAGAGCTGATTATAGATAACTTCAACTATATAAAAAATTAACTTGAATCATAGAAAGCTATTATCTTTTAATTCAAAATTATACTGCTTTGCATTATTTTCACAATGCAGACGCAGCTTCATCTATATTTACTTTTTCTTGCATTTGCTATTCTTCATTTTAAATTTTTCAAACTCTTTAAATCATCAGTTTTGTTTTTTCAGCTCATGATAATTCGTTTAATTTAGACCTATTAGAGTAGCAGATGAGGCTATCTCACCAGAAACCGATATTTTTAATGTAGACATATTGAAAAAGTCGACGAGACTTTGTTTAGGGAGGAAATTGGTTGCTCAGAGAAAGTGAGTGTAAGATAGTTAGATGAGACCTGGTGATGACATGTCAAGTGTTAAGCTCAGCACGGCCGTCCTTTCCATAAATGGCCACGGATTTAAAAACATAGGTAAGATACACTTGCAGTTCGCTTCAACTATTACTACAGTAAATCATTATTTTTCTCTGTTTTCTCTCGAGCAGACGCAATTCGTTAGATTTCTCTCCTTTTCACTCTACTGAGACTGTGTTAGTTTGGGGTGAATTCAACAGTGTATAGGAGCAGGTGGTTGGGAATTTTTGAGGGAGGGGGAGGGGGAGGAGGGGGGGCTGAAAGAGCGGAAGGGATAATTTATTTAATGCCAGGAACATCGTGAAAAATCTCAGTTTAAGTAAGACTTCCCAACGAATTTTCTCCCAGGATTATGGAGCGAAAATAAGTACATAAATACCTTTAGTCTCTGGGGCAGATGACGGGATTAAGCGGGACTGGATTGAAAAAGATAAAGATCAGTCTCGGGCCGGATACTATGACTTATCAATAACCAGGAGGCCGAGGAGGCATTAATACTAATACCTGGATGAAAGTGCAAGCT